>NC_139952.1:23218835-23406335 GCF_963454915.1 Gymnoscopelus microlampas
GTGTGTGTGTGTGTGTGTGTGTGTGTGTGTGTGTGTGTGTGTGTGTGTGTGTGTGTGTGTGTGTGTGTGTGTGTGTGTGTGTGTGTGTGTGTGTGGCAGCCAAGGACATGTCCACAGGGTACTAGGATGTGGCTTACTAGATTGTAAACAGAAGGCATCTTGTGTCACACAAGATGTAAAGCATACGCGTGTGTGTGCGTGCGTGCGTGCGTGCGTGTGTGTGGCGTAGGAGGTACACCTTAGGCTTAAACGTTAGTTTAGCACTAGTGCTAGTGTGTGTGCGTGTGTGTTTTGTTGCCACTCACTGTTGAATTGCAGCTCGAATCCCTTGCTGTTGTTGTCTGCGTTGCTGATGAACTCCAGCCACATGGAGCTGGACGTGGTGTTGAGGATGGTGTCCAGCAGCTCGCTGCCCGTGAACGCTCCCAGCAGACGGGCCTGGTTGCTGTTGCCATCAAACACCTACAGAGGAACAAATGAGGGGAACAGAGAGGGACAGAGAGAGAGATAGAGAGAGATACAACCAGAGAAGAATGGGTTAGAAAAATAACTAGACACATCATAAGTACACAACCCCAACACACACGCAAATACACACTAATATTTATCCTTCCACTGGTGCTGTGACAATATGACAATAGAACAAAGAGAAGGATATAGGGAACACTGGGGGTTCGTTCTACGTAAGATCCGCTGTAGTGTTCTTAGAACCTAATTATGTCCAAAGTGGCTTCGTGGCTGGAACTACCCCTGAATCTGGTAACGCGCCTCAAATACAGCCCCATAACATCTCTCTCAGTCTCTCACACACACACACGCACGCACGCACGCACGCACGCACGCACGCACGCACACACGCACACACACACACACACACACACACACACACACACACTCCTCTTTTACTTTCAGCATGTCATCCTCCTCCAGCCTGAAGTCTCGTGCACGGAGCTGGATGCCTTTGCCAGGCTGTGTCTGGATGGAGTAGATGCACTCATGGTTGTTGCCGTAGTAACCGGGGTAGTTGGGCGAGAGCAGAACCCCTTGCATGCCAGTCACGGACGAGCCACACTCGGCTGGAGCAAGAGAGAGAGAGAGAGAGAGAGAGAGAGAGAGAGAGAGAGAGAGAGAGAGAGAGAGAGAGAGAGAGAGAGAGAGAGAGAGAGAGAGAGAGAGTGAGAGAGAGAGGGCATAGGGGGCCGGATGTTGGAGAGAAAAGAGAACATGTCAATCGCTATATGCTTGAATCTAACATCAAAAGTGGATTTATTCATGCTCGCATGCTGAGGTGGATGAGGAGGACTGGAATATGGCCAATGACGACTGCATTAAATACCAACACTCGGACTGTCTGCCTAATTACACCACAATCTGAATAAAATTTGCTGTCATTTCATTTGCATTAACGCATTAGTAAAAGAAAAAAAGCCAGAAGAGGGGGGGGGGGGGAGAAAAGAAAATGGGATTGGAACCCAAATATGTCCAGAATTTTAACTTGCGCTTTCATGAAGCATATGAAGGGTGATGATGGGGAATGATGATGAGAACGTCTGAAGGAGATGAAAAATTAAGTTTGCATAAGCCACTGAAAAAGAAGAGTCCCGACAACAGCTGCAGAGAGCACACAGTAACAAAATGTATCATCGCTGTCAACCGTGGAAGATTTGAATTTATCTGGAGGCAAAATAGACTGAGCAATTCAAATCAACAGCCTTACTTTCTCCACATATTCCATAAAGGCGAGAAGAAGAAGAAAGCTGCCTCGGAAAAATACATTTATTTTGGTTCTGAAATTGCTTGACCTACTTTCCGCACATCTATAAACTTTGAACACAAAAACAAAGAGTGTAAGCATTGCAACACACTTCTTGTCTGTGTATGAGGAACACAGTGTATATATACTGTGTGTGTGTGTGTGTGTGTGTGTGTGTGTGTGTGTGTGTGTGTGTGTGTGTGTGTGTGTGTGTGTGTGTGTGTGTGTGTGTATATATACATATATATATATATATATATATATATATATATATATATATATATATATATATATATATATATATATATATATATATATATATATATATATATATATGCTTAATAACTTGAAGCAGCACTATGTAACTTTCCTCTTCTACCCCGGATTTGAACTCGGTTTCCTGCGCAAGTGCTGACATTTTTACCATTGAGTTAATTTTTACCATTGAACTAATAGAGCCTGCCTGCTTGCTCAGGGGATAAATTGAATCTTGACCATCAGGTCACAGTTTGTGTCAGATGCTGTGTCTAGGTGAGACATGACCTTTGACACGATCTAAATGTCTCAACAGAAGAGCAGGGAGACAAAATACAACGACCACAATTGTATAAGTTATTGTTATTGTATTAACATACTCTACCATACAGATTGGACAAAATTACATTTTATTCATTAAAAAAGGTTGCATAGTGAGGCTTTAAATACTTCCACTGAAATGTCAGTGTTGTGGTGTAATGAGCTATATTTTACAGTAGCTTGCTGGTAGTTCAACCACATTCATATGATTCAAGGTATTATTATCTTTCTTTTTTTCTACTGTAATAGAAATCCCTTTGACCAGCCCTTGACCCCTGACTGCTATGAAGACACACCCTATAGGCAATGCATTAGTCCGACAGCCATCAGAGTCATGTTTGACCTTTGTTTAGTGTAAGTGCAAGGGTGAGCATTGCTCAGTGCTAACACAATAGTGTCAACATGGAATCTCCCTAATGTCCGCCCGAGGAAGAATCCCCATGGCCCTACTTAAGGATACGACACTGATACGCTCCACCGACAAAACCTTTTTTTATATATATAATTGTGGGATATACAAACCAAGTAAAAGGGTTAAAAGTAAAAGTAGTAATAAAATGTTATAATTTCTTATCACGAAAGTACCTTTAATTAAAAGCTACAATCCATACGTTTTGTGTCCATTGTTAACTTAACTTCGGAATTCCCTAACAACATGACCAGTGTATGAATAAAATAAATAAATAAATGAGGATAAGCTTTTTCGCTGCTGACTCAGACATGCCATTAATGTTAGACTGTGTTAAAAACCATACTTCATTCATTCAGAGGACAAGCATGAAGGTCAACCATTGTCGTACCGTAAACACTCCTTCTTCACACCAATACCCTAATGCAGCCATTACGACTCCACACGTCATAAAATTAGCACACAGATCAAAATCTACGACTCTGGACACATCGTTTCCCCCGCCCGAGTCTCGCCCAGGAAGTAAATCGATCGAAGTAACATATTTCATTTCTTTTACGCCACATTTCGTTTAAAACCACCCTTCTCTCTTGTCCTTGACTTTGGCGAAGTCAAAAGGCTCTCTCTGATCTACCCCCCACCCCCATAGCCGCGAGCAAATAAAGAAATGTAGCGTGGCTAGATGAGGAGACAAGGGGGGTGAGGGTGGGGGCAGAGAGTGAGGCCACGTTGCTCAAGGTCACGACTCTATGGATGTGAAGCGAGCAGAACATGAGGAGGGTTTGCTTGTACTGTATATGGTCACTGTCGGGCGGAAACCTTGTATGTCCAAAACTGTTACTTTTCAGGAAATGGGGAGAAAAAGAATCAGTGTTCCAATGGATTCAATGTTCTTATTATTTAGTGACAAGCTTGTTAATACCACTTTCACTTTTACTTAAAAAAAAATCTAAAATAGACAAAATAGGAGATCTACCAGCTGACAACGCATCGCGACACGTTGACAGCTTGTAGATCGCCTATTTTTGCTACTTTTGTGTGACACTGTTTAAGTAGGGCCTTCATTTATAAAATACTAGAGTTTCGGGGGGCTACGCCCCCCTCAACCCCAGCCGCGCACGGGGCCCAGCGTGGCCGCGTGTATATTGGGGGACCCAAATCGCCGGAGTAAAACTGTGGAAAAGTTTTTTTGAAAAAGGAAAAAATTAGAAGAAATAATATTTTTTATGTTTCAGGGGGTCCACAGGGGGTCCGCGGACCCCCTGCTGGTCCACTGACCCCCTGTGGAGTGTTGGGACGCGCGGGGACACCCCTGGAACATTGCGGACCCCTACGGTGGTTTTTTTTTTGTCATGAAGGTGGTTGCTTGTTTCTGGCGCTTGTTTTTAGAGAACCTGGCATGCCTGGCAACCCGACTGACATCACTGACGTATCCTTGGTATTTGTACTTCCGGGTTGCATAATGATGACATCACTGTCGAGTCCTTTGGTGTCATGAACCTAGAACGGTTTGTTTACCACATTAGCCTGGGCAACGTGCTGTGCTGTGGCCGTCGCTGTTTGTTTGTGTGTTTGGGATGAACATGGCACGTGAAGGACGGACATATTGTGATCGAGACATGAGTGAAGTGAAAGTAACGGCCTGGGTGGAACAAAGGAGGTACGTAAGAAGGGGGGGGGGGTTGAAGCAAAGGAGCTGCGTGTGTGGTGTTGTGGAGGAGATGGGCAGAGTGCAATGGCGGCCGCTCGTGTTGTTTCGGCGAAACCCGTCGGCGTTCGGTGTCGGTGGTGTGCACGGTAAACGGTACGAAAGTGATTCACCTTCCGTTTTGTCCGACATTTGGTGAGTAGAATTAATTATGTTGCGCGGTGGAAAAGGTGTAGTGAGCAATGAGATGTCCCCTACGCGACGCGTAAATTCAGCGCGGCCGCCGTGGCGAGTCAGTTGGCGACATGTGGTCTGGCGGTGCGTTGTTTATTCGATAACAGAGCTGTGGGGTGTCCTCACCGAGGGTGCGGAAGTCGGTCGCCATTTATATAGTTAGATATGTATATGTAGCGCAATCTGCGGGACAAGTCCCAACAACAAATCAGCGACAAATACAAACTTCATCTTGAATCTTGAACATAAAAAAGTTGAACTATGGAGATGGACAAGATTTCTGCCCAACAGCAACGGCATGCGAGATATAATGATGATGATGATGATGATGGCGGGGATGGTAGGGGACATGGGGGGAGGGGGATTTACTAAAGCCAAAAAATAAAAGCATGTGACCACCTACCCACACACCTTGGCAGAGGGGAGCTCCACACCCGCCTCCTGCCCCCCAGACACACCACGCGCGCCGGCCCTTCCAGACGGTACCCCGGGAAGCACGAGAATATGAGGCCGTCCCCGACGCCATACAGCAGGCCCTTCCTGGTGCTGTAGGGAGGGATGCCCGGGTCGTCGCACGGCTCCAGGTCGTACTCTGTGAAGCGGGAGGCGAGGAAAAGGTTGTCATGTTAAAAACCATTAAGGCCTGAGGTCGATTCTACAAAATGCCTTCTACATCCGTAGTTCTCAAACTATGTTGTAACTCAAAATGATTCACCATTTTTCAAACACTTTCAAGATTCTTTTTTAAATGTTCAAAAATAGCATATGTACAAGCTTGCTTTGTGCCGTGCTGTGAGCTTGTATATATCTGCTATTGTTGAATAGCCTACGCTAAAATCGAAAATGACACATATGCAGATGGGTTTTCCAACACCTGTATTTATTTGATTTTATTTCAAAGCACGTACTGCAGAATTGAGAAGGCATTCCAACAAAACTTGATTTTCATAATTCCTGTATAACATTATCATACTTTGTAGTTTCTCTTCCTCTGACAGTAAGGATGTGTGTGCTTCCACCAAAGTGGTTTCTTATTCCCAGCTGAAAACGCAAGGCACTCTACTCCAAACCGTTCTTGAACAGCTGCCTATAGTTACCTATCCGCTTACATGCTTCGACACTGTTCTAGAAACACATAGAACAGTGGCTCTCACCAAGTTTAGGCCTGTCACAATTATTACATAATCGCCTAATTGTAATTATTTGAGATAATCACAATTAATTAGCATAATCGGCATACGTCATAATCATTTCCATGTTTGAAAAATGTCCACTAAAAATAAAAAGTTATTAAATACGTAAGTCATTACTTTGCATATAAATTATTTGATGTATCTGCTTTGTACAATTTTTGTTTACTAAGCCTAAAAGCCAGACAGAAATGTGTTTTGATTTAGGCTATATGTTCCAATGTTCAATGCCAAAAACATAATTAAATCGTTAATCACAATTATTTGCGTGAAAATGTATCTAATTAGTCTACCAACATTTCTGATCATGACAACCATAACCAGGTATGGTGCCATCTGTGTTTCAGCCTAAATTGGTTCATTTGAAGTTTCCTCCTTCATTCTCCCCAATGTTAATCTCACATCATCTGAGGTGAATGTCATTCAATATTTCCTGAAGACACACTTAACGAGGACAGCTACATTAAGATGAGGCCATTAGAGTGTGTGTGTGTGTGTGTATGTGTGTGTGTGTGTGTGTGTGTGTGTGTGTGTGTGTGTGTGTGTGTGTGTGTGTGTGTGTGTGTGTGTGTGTGTGTGTGTGTGTGTGTGTGTGTGTGTGTGCGTGCGTGCGTGCGTGCGTGCGTGCGTGCGTGCGTGTGTGTGCGCGTGCGCCCACAGTGATGGAAGAATTACTCACATATTTTACTTAAGTAAGAGTATCAGTACCACAATGTAGAAATACTCTGTTGTAAGTAAAAGTCTTGTCTTCAAAAGTAACTAGGGATTTCAAATAATTGTAGTGGAGGAAAAGTACAATATTGTGGTGATGTGGTGCAGTAGAAGTAAAAGTATTGAAAATTGGAAATACTCCAGTAAAGAAAAAATCACACCCTGTGTGAAGGAAGCGGTGCCTTTGGGGCGGGGCTTAACTCATTTCAGTTCGTCCCTATTGGTGGTCTGAGTCCACTTACCAAATATGTACTTGGTAGCATGCTGCAAACTGGAATAATGGCTGTTTAAAGCCCAGCCAATGGGCAGACAGAGGGGGCGGGGCTTAAGTAATTACAGTTTGTCCCTATTGGTGGTTTTAGTCCATGTCCAAAATTTGTACTCCGTAGCATGCTGCGAACTTGAGTTATGGCTGTTTAAAGGCCAGCCAATGGGAAGACAGAGGGGGCGGGGCTTGAGCAATTCATGCTCGGCCCGTATTGGTGGTCTAAGTCCAAATACCAAATTTGGACTTGGTGGCATGCTGCAAACTGGAGTTATAGCTGTTTAAAATCCCGTGCTCATCCCGTGCTCATACCGGCGGACGTCCCTGGGGGTCCCTGGACCCCTCTTTGATAACCGGTGGCACGTGTGGCAAATGAGAGGAGAGATGGCATAGGCAATCTCCAAGTCTGTGTGTGTGTGTGTGTGTGTGTGTGTGTGTGTGTGTGTGTGTGTGTGTGTGTGTGTGTGTGTGTGTGTGCGTGTGTTTGTATGTGTTGCTTCTTTGCCGTGCTCATCCTGGGCTCATACACACAGACACACAGACACACAGACAGACAGACACCGAGTCAAAGCCACGTATAGAGCGGTTGGCACCGCTAAAAATATGTGTGCGCGCGCGCGCGTGTGTGTGTGTGTGTGTGTGTGTGTGTGTGTGTGTGTGTGTGTGTGTGTGTGTGCGCGTGCACGTGTACTGTACGTGCACGTGCAAGTGTGTGTGTGGAGGGGGTTATAAGCCATTTGCATGTGCCCTTGTTATTTATGGAAAATAAGTCAATCACACATCTTAAATGATTAAAACTACATCTGCTCAGGTATCCCTCTTATCTCTCTTACTGAAAAAGCTCCTTAATAAGCATCTTTCTTTTTTTCCATTAGTTTCATAATCTAAAACGACCATCCTTACCAGAGAAGGTGATGTTGAATCCTTCGTAGGAGACAGAGAAGTCGGACAGAAAGCGGATCTGAGCGGTGTAATTCCCAAACAGGCCTGCGCTGAGTGGCGAGGGCAGTGTTGCGCCGGTCAGTCTCCACAGAGGCTGAGAGAAGCTGCCGTTCTCTGTCACCAGCAGGTGGTCATGTGGGCTCTCCAGGTGGAAGGTGTGGAAGGTAAACTGCACGCCTGGAGGAGAGAACGGGACATATACTTTAAACTACTTTCACACTGGCGTCTCTATTTCGGGCACATTATTAAAGGTGAAATGTTCACTCATTTTCCAAAGAAATGTCAAAAATAACATCTATTGAATGTGTCAAATCACAGCGGAGACCAGACATCTGACAGCATAAATTCCCCCTTCTTCCTTTCCTTTTGCCAAACATTATGCCCACTCAATGAGTGTTTTTTCACAATGAACTTGTGTCAAGGATCCCCAATGAGCCACGAGCACCCTTGCAAAGGGGACACGACTCTAGACCCGTCCCCTGGCACTATATACTGTAGCTCTGGGCCAGCGTCTGAGCGCCTATGACTAACACTAGACAGTAATAAATAAATAAAACGTGGGGTTTACACACACGAGAAGAAGACACTGTAAGTGAAATTGAATTGGACTCACCTTTGCCATGCGAGCTTTCGATCATCCACGTGCAGTTGAGGTTGTGTGGGTAGAAGTCTGGGAAACCAGGAGAGAGGATGGTACCAGTGTTGCCCAGGATGTAACCTCCACACAGAGCTGGATGAGAGATGGGGAGAGGGAGGAATAGAGGTGGGAGGAGAATATTTTGAGTTTGAGTTTTTATTAGGATGTATTTTAGACAATGCCCTCTCTTTTACTTTTTTAAAGTAAGTAATCCAGTACTTTAACTTGAGTACAAATTTGACAGAGCCACTTTCACTTGTATTTGAGTAACATGTGACCAGTAATATCTATACTTTAACTCAAGTACTGGAGATGAGTACTTTGTTCACCACAGCCTATCATCAAATCACATATACTCAAGCTTATAATTCAGAAAGAGAGAAAGAAGTAGGTAGCTTGGAAAAGGAAGAGGGAGACAGAAGGACGATGGGAGGAGAAATGAAGCGGCATAAGAAGAAAAAAGGGGAAAAGAAAAGTGGATGAAACAAGACAAATGAAATTTACTGAAACGATGGCAAAACTGGTCTTGCGCATTTACAATGCAGTAAAATGCACTTTTACTAGAGGTGCCCTTCAAGAGACCATAAAAGTAGTGGTTGGTATCATCAATATCATTATGGAGCGCAGGGGAATCAATACTGCCTTTAAATATAAAAGCATTTATAGTGGAAATAAGACGGGAAACTCCAAAAGGGTACACTTGAGGGATTTGAAGTCTGGTCACAGAGGAGTGGTCATTATGATTTTTGTCGTTATATAATATATCGTCAGTAGTGTCGGGCAGAAACCTTGTGTCCATATGTAATGTCCTGCTTTATCATATGAGAGTGACGAATAAGTAAAATAGAGGATCTACTATTTTCAGTATTATTGAAAATGTTGGATGATATGCGCCTATAATGAGTCTGTCTGTGGGATTTATAAATATTTAAAAAGAGAAAAGTATTAACAAGAGCTTGTGACATACAGGGTTTTTGACACTGACGATATACAAAATATAACGCAATGAGATGCATTATATTTTGGAACTGTAACTTATTTATTTATATATATATATATATATATATATATATATATATATATATATATATATATATATATATATATATATATATATATATATATATATATATATATATATATATATATATACTGTATATATATATATATATTCTACTATATGTTGTAACTGCATATTTTTTGTGCTTGTAGAATAATTTCACCCACTCTTTTACACCTGTAAACTTGTGTGATGTGACAATTAACTTGAAGCTGATGTTCATGGATAAAATTAACTAACAATACACACATGTGTATCTCTATTCATCTACATCAGTGGTTCTCAAAGTGGGGTCCAGGGACCCTCAGTGTTCCTTGAGCCGGTTCCAAATGGACCCTTACACAGGTCAGAGTGTACAAATGGAAGCAAATGGACCCGATCCATTTGGTCCCATTGGTACAATCTCTGAGTTATGGGGGTCCTTGGTTGACACTTTGGAGCGTACCATCGCAGGTGGGAAGGGGGCGACTCCACTGGAAGTTAGGTTCACACTCCAGTGGCTCGGGGTCGCTCAGGGTGTACCCCGCCTCACAGCTGAACGTCACCAAGGCGCCCACGTAGAAGTCGTTTCCATGCCGCTGCCCGTTAACAGGGATCCCGGGGTCCACACAGTGGTCAGACTGCAACTGTAGGGCTACAAAGGAAGAGAAGGTCAAGTCAACACCTGTGACTGCGCGCACACGTGGGGTTCACATATATGAACTTTCTTTTCTTTTCAATATATATCTTTTAGTTTTTTCTGCCTTTATTGATAGTGTCACTACTCCCCATCTCTCTCTCCCCATTTCCTGTCAGTCTACAGAAGGGGAGTGACATGCCGCAAAGGCCGTTGGGATCGGGATTCTAACCTGCGACACGCTGTCAGGTTGCATTAACTCGAACCATAAACCTTGCCTTAATAGTGTTGAAAAGCAACAGTTTAGCAACAGGTGCCCATAATTGTCCATGCTAAGGACCCCCAAATAGTCGTTGCCTTTGATATACGGTATACAGAGAAATGGCTTAAAATAAATAAATAGAAACATACATATAAAATTATACATAATAAAAGCTGGGATGATTTTCACTATTTTGGGAGCTATTTCTGCTATTTCTGAATGCAAATATCCTGGCCAATGACATTGCAAGACTAAACAATAGGACCCAATGATGATGTTTAGGTGAAAAAATAACAGAAAAACAAATGATTTATACACTTTTTTTTATAAAATACAAATGTTGTATTATTACAACAGTGGGTCTTGCATGGTTAAATTAGGATAATAGTCCTATGAATTAGTTTTCTCTCGTTTCCAATTGCCCGCTGTCACCAATTTGAAAACCTGTGCTGCAACATGCTCAACGTTCGCTTAAGTAAATATTATACACCTTATAAAGGAGGATTATGTGTGTGATTAATATGTATTGTGTGTATTTGTGTATTGTGTTTGTTTAGCTGTATGTAAACATGTATGACTATAACATGTGAGCATGGAAGGGTTACTACAGTATGTACAGTACTACTGCATTACTGTATAATCTGTCCTCATTTCTTTTGTAATTATAGGTGTTCTAATAGGAGAGGCTTCACAGTGAAATTGAGAGCCTGTGGGGATTAATATTAATGGCCATGCAGTAATACTTACACACTAGCACAGCGAGCACTGTGCGTGTGAGAGAGAATGTGCGCGCACACATGCATATACTGTATGCTTCTTCTACAGAGGAATATTTCCCAAGAGCCAATGTGTGCATAATTTCCTCATAAGAATATCTTCAGTGAGTGAATGAGTGCTTCCACTCCAGTGAGAGGCAGCATGTTTGTGTGCAGGTGTGAAGTGTGTTGTCAGCAGTGGTCGATTTATGGAAGGAAAAAAGAAACTACATCTTAACCACTTAAACCCTATACTTCTTCATATGACAAATAGTGGGGGGAAAAAGAAAATAAATGGATGCATTTAATTCAGTCTGACCAGAAGCAGGGAACATATTCCCAGCATAGATGAAAAAAATGTTTTTAAATAAATGGATGGGGTCATATCGTCACGGTCGGAAACCGTCTACAGTATGTACAAAACCATTACTTTTCTGGAAATAGAATTTTCTGAAATAGTGAAAATAGCAGAGCTCACAATGTGTCGACGCATTGTGAGCTTGTAGATCTGCTATATTTTCGAAGTAGGGCATTAAATGACGAAAAAAAAACATACAAAGTTGACATTTGGAGATATGGTTTCTGCCTGATATCAAAAGCATTCTAGATATCGTCAAAAATGCTGGTCATCAGCTGTGTTGCCAGATTTGAACCACTGGTTAAATGAAATATTAAATAATATTTTAAAACATTTGGAAGCAAAGCAAGCCCAAGTAAGCAACTACACTTTAGAAACAAGCTAAAAAAAAACGCAATCCGCAACTACCAATATTTACCAGCAACTTAAAAAAAAAAGAAGCCCAAAGTCACTTATAATAAAAGCAGACATGGCAACCCCGGTCGTCAGGTTCTCAACAGGCCAGCACACCCAGTTATACTCACTCTCGTATCGTATGCGGAAGCCGATGTCAGAGTGGCTCTTGTCGGTGGAGAAGAGGAGGAAGATGTAGTTGGAGGTGCTGATGAGGAACTGGGGCACCTGGGTGCCTTGGTAACTGCCAATCATAGGGGAGGAGGGGAAGCGACCGTCGCGCACCTCTAGGACATCGTAGTTGACCTCTGTTCTGAATCTGAGCCACGGGAAGGGGACAAGTTTCAAGTCAACTACACAGCAAAATCTCAACCAAACAGTAAAATAACTCTCGAATGTTTCAAGCTGTTTTTGTTTGTTACATTTTGTGCAAGAGTACAGAAGAGTAAAAAAAATGTTCTGGTTTCCTCAGACATTGTAGCTTTGTTGCTCCGGAGCATCTGAAACAGTTTGACCTGTAAGGGTTTTTACTGTGTAAGGCAGTGGTTCTCAAAGTGGGGTCCTTAGGAGGGTTCCAGGGGGTCCCCAACAAAATAATTTAATATAGCATCAAAATCAGTTTAACCAATTTAACCCTATTTAAATCAGCTATTTGAAAATAGCTGACCTACAAGCTTGCAGCATGTCGCAACTGCGATCGTTGCAAGCTTGTAGATAATGCTATTTTCAAAAAGTCTTGAAAATGTGAAAAAACATTTTAACGCACACATCTTGTATGGAGGGCACAAAATATTTACAGTTGGGGATCCTTTCCTTAATGAAAAAGTTTGAGAACCACTTGTGTAGGGCACTTGGAAGCAATATTGTTTAAAACATACAGTAGCCACTTTATTAGATACACCTGCTCGACAATAAATACAGACTGCACGTCAAAACAGCTCATCATGTGGCTGCAAATGAGTGCAAAAAGCAAGCAGACAAGGTTTCGTTAATGTTTGACGATTAGAATGAGTGTGATGCGTGAACTATGTGACTTTGAACATGGGGTGATTGTTGTTGTTGGTGGTTGATGATGCGGTGGTCCTCCAAACATTTCAGGAAAAAAGCCTCCATTTTGCAGACTACTGGTGTCTAGAGTTTGAAGAGAATGGTGTGATAAACAAAACAAAACAAACACAAACCCATCCAGTCAACAGCAACAGCTCTTCTGTGCGTAAACACGTTGTTAATGAGAGAGGTCAGAGGAGAACTCTCAGACTCGTTCAAGCTAACAGCATGCCAGAAGCACAGAAACACTTGGTCAACAGTTATGTGCAAGAGGGCATCTCTGAATGCACAATTTGTCGAACCCTGAAGTAGATTGGGGTACTGGGGTCTTCTGTATGTATGTGTGTGTTTGTGTGCGTGCGTTTTGCTTTAAGTTATGAACCGTAACATGTGGCTCCAGTAAGAATAGAACCCAGGAAGTCATGCGTGGAATCATCCTTATTGTACTTGAATACCGAATATATTAACTGGTCCCTGTTGGCTTTCCATATATTATACATTACTGCAGTGTCAGGGACTCCTAAGTGTAGAGGCACATCAACTCAGATCATTAACATGCTATTAACATGCAAACTGTGTGTGTGGGTGTGTGCGTGTGTGCACCTGAGTGGCTCTGCGTGTGTTTATCACACACACACACACACACACACACACACACACACACACACACACACACACACACACACACACACACATATATACATGTATGTATATATATATATATATATATATATATATATATATATATATATATATATATATATATATATATATATATATATATATATATATATATATATATATATATATATATATATATATATATATATATTGGCCTCATACCACCTATATATATATCTGAAGTCTAAATACATAGACATTTACATTTGTCAGTCAAATTTACATGAAAGCAGTAATGCTCACGAATATCCTCAGTGCGTGCATCAAGTGTGTCAATCCAACATGCAGGCGTGTGCGTGCCTCTGGTCCACTTTATCATCAAAGCAACGAGTGAAACGTCACTCCCCTTTTAGAACTAAGCCATGACACCATGCAATACCGCCATGTTTTATTGATGCTACATAAAAATCAAAGGGCAACAAACACTTATGTTGTATGCATTTTTCATGGTATGCTGGCTATCATGGCGTGGAGACATTGACGAGGCGGGTGTGAAGACATGAGCATTGGCGAACGTTAAACGCTAATGTGCCGTTTGAAGCTCAGCGTCACATCTCTCTGTCTCCGTGGCCCCTTGACAGCCCTTCTGCAGCGAGGAGACAGCTTTTCTCAGGAGCTGGGCTATGTTTTTAATGTGTGTGTGTGTGTGTGCGCGTGTGCGTGTGTGTGTGTGTGTGTGTGTGTGTGTGTGTGTGTGTGCGTGTGTGTCTGTGTGTGTGTGTGTACTGGGGGGCGCGTGAGAATTTATACATTCCAATGTGTCACTTCTTGTGTGTTTACGTGGGTCCCCCCTGTGGGGGGGCGATATCAAATGAAACGATCAAATAATTATGAGCACTTAATACATAAAACATGATGTTATTCTGCTTGGGGATGCGCTTTCCTTTTATGGGGATTAGATCTACAGTATACAGCATTAGACCCAGGAAGTGAACAACACACAGAGAGAGAGAGAGAGAGAGAGAGAGAGAGAGAGAGAGAGAGAATCCAATAGGATTTCCAGTGAAAGAGAGAGTGAAAGAGATGAGTCAAAGGCATGAGAGATGAACAGATAATCAGACATGGGCATAATGCATCAAAGGTGTGAGAAGGAAGGAATAAATGTGTGAAAGCTGAGAAAAGGGAGAAGGCTGTTGCTTGTTCTGAGGGTTTGTCACTAGATAATCCTACCTGCAAAAACCTCCATGGATTGTAACCCTAAGTAACCACACCAAACCCGTGTCTAAAAATAACCATATTAACAGTGACAGTGACAATGAGATGCAGAGTGAGCAGATGGAAATTGTGCCATATTATAATGTGCATTAGTGAGGACCAATTATACGAAGATGAGGTTAAAATGGGTGTAAAGTGTCCCTTTAAATAAAGTTAATTCATTAAACCTGTGCCTAAACTCAACCATACTGACAGTTCCTAACCTTAAGTTAATTGAACCTGTGCCAATTCACAGTGCCGCAACCGTAATTACATTACATGCCTAAACGTAACTGAATTGAATTAATTGACCCATGCTTAAACGTAACACGGGGCTTTCATCCTTTTTTAGGATGGCCATGTAGTGACACCTGTTCTGGGGAAGGGGGGGCCAAAAGATTTCTGAAATGATGCGGCAGATGGCAGTACAAGTGACTCACTTGTCAAAGATGATCTTGATGGGATAACCTGGAGGAGCCTCGATGACCCATTCACAGTTGAGGGCCTCCTTGTAGAGCTCAGGCCATCCTGGGGACAGGATGATCCCGCTGGGGGCCTTTAGATCCCCTCCACATGGAGCTGAGAGAAAGAGAGAGAACGGAGGGCGGGGGAGCAGGAAGGGAGGGGATTGATAGAGAGAGGGAGAGAGGGGGGGGGGGGGGGGGGGGCGGGGGGTACAGAGACAGCAGAGAGAGAAGATGGGGAGATTGAATTATGTATGTCTGTCTCTGCTGATGTATGACATCATCCATGAATGTGTCCATGCATCAGTAGGGGGTCCATCTCATTCTCTCACGACGGGGGTCTATTCAGTGTAAGTCGGGGACAACCCCGCTTCATGCAAACTCAAGGTTAACCATCTCTCAGGAGAACATTCTCTGATTGCATGTGTGTGTGTGTGTGTGTGTGTGTGTGTGTGTGTGTGTGTGTGTGTGTGTGTGTGTGTGTGTGTGTGTGTGTGTGTGTGTGTGTGTGTGTGTGTGTGTGTGTTGCATTCATTTGCCTAATTATAAATGTGTGCATGTGTACATGTGTGATTTCCTATTCCTTGTGTGGATGTGAGTGCGGAGGTGAGTGTTTGAGTGCACGTGTGCGTGTGTGTGGTTGTCTTTCAAATCGGTCATCAAAACCCCTCCCCTCCTTATCATGCATATAACAGAGTGAAGGAACAGCTTTGATCATCAACACAATGGACAGTTGAGCGTGTCCCCCATTCTCTCTCGCCCTCTCCCTCGCTCCCTCTCTCTCTCCCAACATATTCTGTTGCATTGCCTTTAACTGCCCGTACCTAAACACAACACACAGGGAGAGCGGCAGAGACCCATGTTATCATGCAACCACCTCACCCTCCCTCTCCCTCTCCCTCTCCCTCTCCCTCTCTCTCTCTCTCTCTCTCACACTCTTCCTCTCCCTCTCTCACCCTCCCTCTCTCTCTCTCACTCTCTCTCTCTCTGAAGTGAAATGATTTAATCAGCCGACTCAGCGTGCTGAAGGACATCTATAAAACGCATTACGCCACAAACGCTGGGATATGATAGATGGTCTCCGGGGAGCGCGGCGCCGGTGCGGCACGCAGTGGGAGCGACATGTGTTTTAATAAAGGTCCAAAGACTTGCCGTGCATGGCGTGAATGGCAAACTTGATATGGCCCCCCCTGTTCGAAGAGTACTAGCTCTTACGCTAGTCGTATTACTTATTATGTGATACTGGCACCTGGAAACTCGCTCGCTAATACCTAGCTTTAGCTTAGATTAGCCAGATTGAATGGTCCTCTCGCTGGTTCCCGGGTGGTGGTTGATTTAATTCACATACAGAGAGAAAGGTAGGGAACTAGAGTAAATTGACGATTCAGCACAGGGTGCCCGTTGCAATGAGTTAAGCTACTTGTAACCTTGGATCCAAGGCTTGCTCTCTCAGAAGGAAAGCCTGGGGAACATTGAAGTGAAAAGTGGATAGAAAGGGGCGGGGCCAACGACAGTATGGGCAGGAGCCGTTCCATAGGAGTGAACATAGCGTCCACTGACATTAAACTACTACTCAGTGACGACTGCAGCACGTGACTTTAAGCATATACAAAAGCTGTTGATGTGTGCCGTGTTTGTTTAAATATTGTGCAGTGCAGACAATGTTTTAATTCATTTCTCTTCCAATTTTGCTGATATAAGTTATATATAAACATTTTCCAATTTAATTTTGTTTCGCACCGGCCGGAAAAACACTGACATACTCAAACTGTCACCACTCACTCACACCATTTAAACCCATAGTACTTTGCAAGATTGTAAAGTGTTTTATAAATAAAATTCATTACTATTATTATTATCCACTGTTTCAAATGAGAGTTTCTCCTGACCTCCATTTGGAGAGACTACGCTACTTAAGACATCAACGTTAGCCATTTGCTGCATTCTATGTTTCATCACAGGCATTATGATCCATGTGTTAAAGGAGCAATCCGGAATTTTATTTAATGATGAAATGTTATTTTAACCAGTGGCTAGAAGTGGTCTCCTTACTCTTCCACAGAGAAATGTACAGTATTTAGGCCCTGGTGTCCAGTAGGACACCTACTACGAGTAGGAAATAAAATTGTGTTTTGCAGCTTTAAGTGGTGACAGCTATCATCAGTATCATCACTACAATGTGGAACATAATTAATTCTGTTTAATGTTCACTGGTCACTTGAAAAGGCTTGGCGCGCTCAACTAAAAACTGAATGTCTTTGATCTTGCAGATTCCAAGCAATACTAAACATCAAAAGAACAACAAGTGTGAAGTCTTTTAAAGCATTTAATATGCCGCGGCAGCAGCAGTCACAGGGCAGCGAACGTGCTTTGGCCTGTTGGCCTTCAATACGCTGATGAAGGCCAACAGCCTGTGACTGCTGCTACGGCATATTACATGCTGTAAAAGACTTTCAACTTTTGATTGCGGTTGTTCTTTTGATGTTTAATTTTCACTGCAGTTTCATAAGTGTTTTGATGCTAATTGCAATTTAGAATTACCAAGAGGGACAAAAAGGTTTGTTTTGACATTTTTTCGGCAGACCTGTTCTATTCGTGAGCGATTTGGCTATGCTGTTCTGTTCTAACAGCAGCTACTCTACCAAGTTGCCAATTTAAGTGAGAGAGGACAATACTCGTACCTTCACAGCGTGGCACAGCGTTGTCCCACACCACGTTGCCGTCTTTAAGGATGCACGAGATGGTCTGAGAGCCGTGCGTCTTCACAAAGCCTTCCTCACACAGGAATGAGATGGAGCTGCCCAGCTGAAGGCTCTCCCCGAAGCGCTTCCCGTTCACCGGCACACCGGGGTCTGGACACTCATTGTGGCGGAACGCTGTGGGGAAAAAGAGCATAACGTGTAAGAGTGGGTGGGTACATATAAATATCATTTGGTTTCTCTCTTGTTTCCTACAATTTCTTATTTCAAAATATTTTCAAACAAAAAATCACAAAAAAATGAAATCACAAATACAAAAGTCACACACAAGAAATTCCATAGGCTAAAAATGTAAGAAAAAGAAAAAAGAACCTTGTCCCGGGGAGACATTACATTTCTCTTCTGTGTCTCAAGCTAAAAAGTTTGGGAACCACTGTTATCCTGAGTTCACACTGGCAAATACAAAGGACACAAAGATATAAAGCTACACAGCATATTTCTAGCTTTGTAGCTTTGTAGCTGAAGTTGATCACCAGCTCAACTTTTTTGTAGCTTTTGTAGCAGCTACAAACGTCGGATGTATCTTTGTATCTTCATGTCGCTGGCTTCCATTGAAAAAAAATGGGTAGCCTGTATCTTTGTACCTGCCTGTGTGAACGCAGCATAGAGAGCTAACCTCCTGCAGAGCCATGCCATGAAAACAAGACAAAAGACCCCAAGGGAAGAACACAGATGATATCACCCCATAAACATTTTCAGGAAACACACAGGAGAGGGAATAAAAGCACATTTCCTGCAATTTACTTCTACTAAAGGTAATCTCCAATTCATATTCTCTCCGCAAGTATGCAAATTTCCATGGGGATTCGGAAAATAATTACCCAAGTTTCTTGACAAAACACATTTTTTTCTCCTCTGCCAGTGTTTAGCTTTTCCGCCAATAAACATATTTGTTTCAGTTAGTGAGCCATATTGATTTAGCACGTTGTGTGAGTTATAGAGGTGGGAAAAGATATTATGCAGAACATATACATCAGATGACACAGCTGGGATGACACGGGCACTGCAAAAATATACAAAAAAGCATTTTTAACCACATGAACCCCATCGTCCCTGTTCTGGGGCACATTTGGTGAAAATGAAAATAAGAGATCTAGATTGGCAATTTGTAGCCAATATTATTTTGTCTGAGAGGGAAAAAAAGAGGGGGGTTAGTATAGACCCCTGGGGGACTCCAACTAAGTATATAGTAGGTTAAAACTCTGCCTGTCAGCCACCTGAAAGAAACTTCTGAGGAACAATCAACTGTAAGGGCTGTGAGGAGATGTACTTAAGTACACTGGAGCAGCTTTCATTTTACGGCCAGCTTCAAATATCTCGGTGCCTTGGACAGCCTCGACAGAAGAGGATATGAAGGTCTGGAGGGCACTTGCCTGGAATGCGGGATGAGGAAAGCGTGGAAATCTCAGATGGGAGATGACCTCAAATAGGCGGCTGTTCACCCATTCAATCAGGGAACGCATAATGTCTTCTAAATCCTAACAGTTTTCTGAAAACCGTATGTTGCTATAATATCAGTGCTTCTCAAACTGTTTCATGTCACAGGACCCCCAAAGTTATATGTATTATTTGGTCGCGGA
Organism: Gymnoscopelus microlampas; assembly: GCF_963454915.1. Taxonomy (NCBI): domain Eukaryota; kingdom Metazoa; phylum Chordata; class Actinopteri; order Myctophiformes; family Myctophidae; genus Gymnoscopelus; species Gymnoscopelus microlampas. The sequence continues at coordinate 23,238,370 of NC_139952.1, forward strand.
CCCCTGTCTCAAAATATTTAGTTCCAGGGAACCCCAGAAGCAAAGATTTGAGTTACAAATGTTTGCTTTAAAAATATATATATTCAAAGATTTGCACACTTTTTCATGATTTTTCCCAAATTTCCAAAAAATATGAATAGCCAAAGTATAAAATAATGGCTATAGCTAAAATCTAAAATGACACAGATGCGTTCCTGGATTGTAGGGGTTAATGGCTACAGTAACATCATCATGAAACATGGACGCTCACAGCAGTAGAAAGGCCCTGGGTGGCGTCTACACGAGAATGCTATGGATGGCACTTGACTTCACATGGGGCAGACCACATCAGAAACATGGACCTCTACAGAGGTCTACCGCGGGTCACAGACAAGGTGAGAGAGAGAAGGATGAGGCTGGCTGGGCACTGTGTCATCGCATCCGCAACTGGTGGCGAGTAAACTGACACTGTGAGAGCCAACCCAGGGTGCAGCTAGGAGAGGAAAGAGGCACCACCACCTACGTAGACACGCTACAGCGGTGGTTCTCAACCAGTGGTCCGGAGACCACCAGTGGTCCTCGAGGGTGTTCCCAGCTAAATGATGGAGAGTTGGTAACCACATGGACTCTTATAGATCTTTAACTCTTGAGAGTATAAAATGAAACCAAATTTGGTTTCATTTTACGCTCTCAAGAGTTATTGTTATTGTCTTAAACGACAACAAAATATTGTAAGTTTAAGTTTTGGGTCTGAGAGTCTAAATCAAATGGTGGTTCCGTGGCTTAAATGTCAAATTAATAATGGACCTTGATATGAAAAGGGTTGAGAACCACTGCACTACAGTGTGACAGCGGAGCTAGCAACACTGCAGAGCTCAAGATCCTGATGCTGGATAGGAGGGAGTGGAGGGCAGCGATCCAAGACTTCCAGAGTTGGTGTTGGCTGGTTCGCACGTACTCTTGCATCGCATCCGGATCAACTTTGACCTTTGAATACTTAACATGATGTCCACTTTCATACAGTTGTTTTATATGACATACAGGTTTCTTTCACTCTATATCGCTTTCTACCGAATTGATTCTGTATCTGTCTCACTCTCTCTCTCTCAGGCAGTACATACATATACATTCAATAGTTGTTGAACCCCCCCCCCCCCCCCCCCCCCTTTCACTCTCTCCCCTGCATCCACTCGACCCAGTGGTTAAGTGTGAACCCCAACTCATCCATCACCATCATCTTCTGTATTAAACTGCCAACAATCCCCTCAATACAGTTTGCCATGTTCTTAATTAACATGAATGATGGAAGGTGTCCGCCCAATACCACCACCCCCCCCGCCGCCAACCCCTCCACCTCCACAAAACAGACACAGGTCTGTGCAGGAAGAAGACTCTGTTCTTGGGGGCCAGCCGTCGACTTCAATTAGACCACTCTGGACATCCGTCTCACGTTCATTATTTATTTATTAATCAAATTGGCTAATTAATGCATTAGCCGCCATGTGCTCTCCACATTGCTTCTCCACTACATGGTTGCAAATGAGCCCGTGCCAGGTCCCTGGTGGGTTCTGGGTAGGTGCGGCACTTTCACTACAATAGCGTAGGCAGATTAAGATTAGCATATTTGCAAACAATCCAAAAATATAAATAGAAATGTAAGTGAATAGAGCTGTTTTCTTTTCTTTTTTTTTGTGAGAAACTACTCTACATCAGGTCCAAATGAAAGCAAGCAGAACACATTACATTACATTACATTATAATTCTGAAAATCACAATGTATTACTCACATCAGAAGTCATTTCAGAGCAATATATTAATTCAAATTATACAGTATAAACGTGCATATAATCCTATAATCTACAACAACAACCTCATAACTTTATAGACAAGACCTAAATAAACGACGTTCAGTCTCACTGCACAACACTGCGCACGAACCGAAAGCGGTAATCCTGCATGCGGAACCCTCGTAGGATACCCATGAAATGGGCTTACCAGTACACAGCCCTACATGCAGCATTTCTCAATACAAAAAGCCCCAACGAAAAACAAAACAAAACCAAAACACAAGTGGCTTTTCCTCAGAAGTCAGCAGCGACCCCCGAAATAGAAAATAATGAGCAGTGCAACAATGTCTCTGCTAGGTTGAATATGCTGCGTCTTTGTTTGTGCTCTTATTTAGACATCAAGTCTGCGTTTAGACAATTGGAAGCTGGGGTTTTGTCATTTCTATGTGTGTGTGCGCGCGCACACACACACGCGTGAGTGTGAATGTCTGGGGGGAAACAGACAGACAGATATGGTGGATTCTACATTATTATTACTTATATAAATACACACTTTCGCAAACTTCTACACATGCACTGCAGATAGACGCACGCGCACGCACACACACACTTGCAGAATGAAAGAAACACAATCCAGGAAGAACACAAAAAGGCACAGAGTCAGGGCGGGCTGTCACAATAAACTTGTGCATGGGAACCCGATGGTGTTTGATACTCACTTGTAAAGGTGATGTTGAAGCCTCGGTCTGTGTAGGTGTGGTCCGTCAGGAACTCCAGCCGGGCAACATGGGCACTGGTCGTTATAGACGGAGGAAGAACATCGCCGGAGAAGGTGCCCAGGATCGGAGACTCAGCCTGAGAGAGAAGAAACAGAATGAAGAACACAGGATGACACGCACAGAGACATTAGCTACTGTAGTTACATACATACAGATACTGTGGGAGAACTTTAACCGCTTTAAAGGAGTAGTTCACCCAAAAAAGTACTTATTTTCTATCAATTACTCACTCACCACATGAAGCCTTGAATTCGTGGAGATTTTTTTGTTTTTGTCACATTCCTAAGACAATAATTTGATGACCAGGTCATCGGTCAATAGGAGACTCAGTCGGAGACACTTTGAGTCCGCCGGTCATCAAATTATTGGCTTATGAATGCGACAAAAAAGAAGAAAAATCAAGGCTTCATGGGGTGTGTAATTGCTAGAAAATAAGTCATTGAACATGAACTACTCCTTTAAGCTATATGGCACATTGTGAGCTTGTAGATCAGGTTTTAAAAGGGACGCCAAGGTTAATGTGGGTTAAGATGAGGATAGTTGCTTTAGAACCTTCATTACAGTGTGCAGGCTTCATTTCTCTGGTTCTGGTTTATTTTTCGGTCCTGCATCAGCATCAACATTTTGGAAGTACAGTTTGTTTTCTCAAATAAACTATCACATAAGCAGTAGGTGCTATGATATTGTACATAACCCTATTAAACTGTTGTTTTTTTTTTGTATCTGCCCTGGCACAAAGAAGGACAGACAGTCAGACAGAAAGACAGAGAAACCAGTTGGCAAGTAACACAGTTACACAAAGTTCAAATTCATATTGACAGCCGGACAGAAAGACTGACAATCAGACAGGCAGGCAGGCGGGCAGGCAGGCCAAGTACACGTCGTTCAAAGTGACTCAGAGGAACTGCCTGCACCGCAAAATCTTGCGTGTTCATTTAACTCTGATCATTTTGATCGAGGTTTTGCCGGGTAAAGCAGGGGCGAGGTTATACCTTTCCTCCATCCTTGATGGAGAGGAAGTCAAACTGCTTCTCCATGCTCAGGTCGTTGAAGGCCAGGTTGATGCGGCTCTCGGGCTTGGCGATGATCAGCCACACACAATGCATGTTGTTGCCATACTCCTGGGGGTAGTTGGGTGACAGGAGCACTCCTGATGGAGTGGTGAAGTTGAAGAAACAGGAGACTGTGGGAGGGAGGGGGAGAGAGAGAGAGAGAGAGAGAGAGAGAGAGAGAGAGAGAGAGAGAGAGAGAGAGAGAGAGACGTAACATGAGAAAATACAATCAAAGCAGCTGGAAATAAGCCTCGTTCGGAAGGCACAGAAGAACAATGGCAAATCCCATTTACTTTCGCTGACTACGATGCGATGTGATTTCGATACAGTACACTTCTATTGAATCTGAAATCCACTTCACGGTCCATCTGCCAGAGAGTCCTATTCCACCGAACATCATTTTAAACACCAGTAACAACAAATCAGAACATAAAAATATGTCCTGTTGTGTTGCAATGGTAGCTCCTATGCTGTAGGAAATTATGGGAAATGAAATCCAATATAAGACAGTCACCAGTTACAGTCAAGTAAAACCAACAGAAAAATGTTGTGATGTGATTACCCTGCATTTCCTATCCCAATGTTTTGCTCATACTATACTGTAGGTTCCTGAAACATACTGTACATGTAACACAGCTTTACGCCTTGTGTGTTAAACATGTATTTAACATGAAAAACTCATTAAAATCCACTTTGTTGTTCTCACTGGTTGAGTCAACAGAGCATGAAAATCAATCAAACAACAAACGTCGGTGTCTGGCAGGAACCCACGCATTTCCCTTCTCTTTCTAGGTTTTCATAAATGAATGCCACATTTTATATTTTGTCGTATTGCCGAATAGCCGATCTACAAGCTCATGTGATGAGATCATCTACTGTATAATGACATGTCCAAAATAGGGATGCTGGGTTGAGTCTGTCTTGTGGGTTAAAATATTTAACCGATGAAAAAAGATCTTAAGACAAAATAATAACTACATCGAATCCATTGGAATGCTGATTCAGATTTCTTGAAAAGTAACCTTTTAGACATACAAGGTTTCCACCCAACAACGACGAAAAGGTAAATACATTTGCAAATAAATATATAAGCTCAGGCAATTGCCAGTCATACACATATCATCTACAGTAGCTTTTCATTGTGAAACTCTCCTTGGCGAGTACAGTACATGCCTGCAGGGACGCAGACAGTTTGTTGGAGGTTAACTAAATACACATCATCTCCACGGTCATTCAGCTCTGTGATGTTATCTGAACACTGTGGCGTTTTATTTTAAATATTTTTTAATTATTATCTTAATAATAAAATAAATGCAGGCATTATGCACTCCGCTCTCTTTCTCTTCGTGCTCTTGTTCTCTCTTCTCCTCTCTATTTGTCTTTCATGGCGTTAATTAGCCAATAAACCCTCCTATTGTTCCAAAATCCACAGCCCTCTGCTAGGCAAAGTGTGGGGATAATCTGAACATTTATTATGCAGCTCTCCCTGTGCGCAAGCAAAAAGGGGCATATTGATGTGAACCCAACACACACACATAAAGGTAAAGCACTGTACTCGTACACAGGGACAACACGCAAACATTCAAAGAGCAAGCAAGCGAGCATGCACACGCACGCACGCACGCACGCACGCACGCACGCACGCACGCACGCACGCACGCACGCACGCACGCACGCACGCACGCACGCACGCACGCACGCACGCACGCACGCACACACACACACACACACACACACACACACACACACACACACACACACACACACACACACACACACGCGCACACGTGCACATGCACACACCCGCACAAAGACTATGTACTGTATAAAGACTATATTCAGACTAAGTGTGACTCATATAAAGAATGAGTGTGTTTCACTTACAGACACAGCTGGGCTTCTTGGCCGACCACTGGTTGTTCTTCTGACAGGTGATGTTCTTCTTGCCCACCAGCTCAAACGCAGGCAGACACTCAAAGTACAGTCTGTCCCCGTGGCGGAAGCCTGCCCCCTCTCGCTTGCCATAGGCTGGGATCCCAGGGTCTCCACAGCTGCCCTGATCGATTTCTATATGAATGAAAATAACACACACAAAAGAACACACACAAAACAAGTCAATATTAGAGCACGACCGATGCCAGATTTTTGGGTCCGAAGCCCATCCCTATTTATTTTTTTTAGAGTCCTCAAACCACCGAATAACAATGTTTTGTTTGACTTTTTCAATACAAATGACTTTTTGATAGATAAAGAATAAACGCATGAACTGAACTTTTATTGTTTTTAAACAATTAAGCTCTGTTTGCATTTTTTTCCAAAAATAGCAGATCACAAACTTGTGAAAAGATTTGCCTATAATGGCATGCCGAAAATAGGAGCGGCATGTTGAAAGTGGTTAAAAATAGGAACACATCCGCTGCATAATTGCCGACACCAGTCATCCAAAAAGAAGAAGAAAAAAGACATACTGTGTATCGGTCTGGCCAATATATCGGTCAGGCTCTAGACCACTGTTTCCCAAACAGTGGATTGGGACCCATGTTTGGCTTGTGGACCAATATTTATGGGTCGTGGGTAAATATCCTTTTCATCAATTAAAAACAATTCAAACATTTTTCAAAAGTAGTTCATAAATAAAATTAAAAAATCAAATAATTCCATAAATAAATGTAAAAGAAATGTTTAAGAAGTAGTGGAAATAGTAGATCTTGTAGATCTGCTATTTTCACTAGTTTGGGTCCCGGTCTCTCTTGAGTCTTGAGCTAAAAAGTTTGAGAACCACTGCTCTAGACAATATAGGTTTGTGCACTTGATCCTGTTCCGTCTCCCAGTAGACCATTCCTGGTGGGGCATGGATAAAATAAGACGCAGAAGAAAACCAATCTTCTTAGCGATATTGTCTCTTTATCATACTCTGTTCAATGACATATTTAGGTAAGAATTCTAGATGGTGTCCATGAGGAACACAGCACTCGTCTAGACTAGCAGGAGTATGTAGGCCGCCGCGAGTCGAGTGTCTCGACCACTGCATCATAGATGAGCAAATTAATGAGTCTGAATTAACATGACATGGATTTTGTGCCAACAAAGCACAGTTAGGTGGCTGTGTTCACAGAAAGTGTATGCCAGTGCATTTCTATGGTACCGACTTTAAATGGTGCATTTATATAGCACTTTTTATCCAAAGTGCTTTAGGGGTCATTCTCTTCTTTTTAGCACTGTCATATAAAGTATTTCACCTTTTTGAGAGGAGTGCCACTCATCAATGTTATTTTTCGACCAATCAATGAAAATGTAGGTAAAAAGATTAAAAAGATCAACACACACGGCAGAGGAGCAGGGCGGATTTAGCAAATACGGGGCTCCAAGCAAAGCTCAACTCTGAGCCAATGTTATGGCTAATATATTTATTTAACATTCTGATTATCGCACACAACAGTGTACTCCCCAGTCTGCACCCGAAGTATAAATATGTATTAAAAACATATACATATATATTTTTCCTATATGCCTCGGGGCTCCACGCAATTGCTTGGTTTAAGTGTTTGCTAAAACCGGCGCCCCTGCAGAGGAGAGGAGAGTGCACCAACTCCTTCTGAGAGAGGGATCTTCATTGAGATCCACTGCAAGAGCAATTGCAAGGATTCGGTTTCTGGAATTCATGGGTTTCTGTTATGCTATCCGTTAGCTATTAATTTTGTTTACGCTATATTAGTACTAATAAAACAATTGACATGATGATCTAACCTAACAACAATAAGCACGCTGTCTTCTTTGGTATTCAGATTATTGATATTCAAAAAAACACTTTCTGTGCACAGCCCATTACATTACTATTGTATTTAATGAACAGCCACTGAATAGACACAATGCCTTGTCCTTAGGAGGGCCAATACTAGCTGCAGGCAATAGCTCTTGGCCATGTCCTACTGGATGATTGGTGATAAGTGATACTGTATGTTTTTCAGCATCGTTTCCATGTTGCCACGATCAAGGTCAGAACCATAGAGTATGTCTCCCGCTGGATTGTTGGTCCACTGACAGTAGCTTAAACTGTATAGCTGTCTAAGCTATGTGATGTAAAGTCACTGGATAGGCCTGCCTTTCTGCTGACCCGACCTGCTGACGCCACAAAAAATAGACCTATATATTTTGTATATATAACACAGTATGAGTGTGTGTGTGGCAGTGAACTGTATATACACAAATGCCTGCACATGCTTCTGTGTGTGTGTGTGTGTGTGTGTGTGTGTGTGTGTGTGTGTGTGTGTGTGTGTGTGTGTGTGTGTGTGTGTGTGTGTGTGTGTGTGTGTGTGTGTGTGTGTGTGTGTGTGTATATGCAGTCATGCATGCAAAGTGTATGTGTGCACATGTGTTAAGGTAACCCCTGCTATCTAGTCAATTATTTAGTATGTGGAAACAACAAATGAGCCAAGGCACTTGCAGTAGCATAGACCTTTTTTCTTTTTTAAACCAATACTTAGTTGACTGGATTCCGAATGGCTCTCTACATACAGTACTAGATCCCCTCCGGTTTTCACCACACTAAATATCTTCGCCAAAAATCTCTAAGCTTTGAAATACAAGGGCTCAACTGGTTAAGTGGGGGAGAGCGGAAGGCCTGCAGAGAAGTTGGGAGAGGACCAGAAGTGGAGTGGTAGCCCTCAGATGGATCATACAGTCAGCCCAACAAGCACCGTATATAACCTTCTGAGTCGGACTGTACACCATCAGACAAATACCCTGTCCCTGTCCTTCTGATACACATCACATCCATTTGTTTATCTATTTTGCCTCTCTCTCTCTCTCTAAATATTAAATGAAAGCAGTTGTCCCAGACCTAGTTGACGAGTGAATGTTATGCACATCAATGTGTTTCTCTCTCGGTGTTGCAGGACAAAATAAATCACAAAATCACAGGGAAAAAAATCAGCACAACAGCTTGCTGCTCCAACAATTTTACTGTGCATGCACAGTAAAATTGTTGGAGTAGCAAGCTGTTGTGCAGATTTTCTTTTTCCTTTTGATGAAAAACCCAGACCTAAACAAAACATGAATTATGTGCACGGAAATACAAATGAGGTTACATGAGTTAAATTGGTGTGTGAGAGAGGTGTGTGTGTGTGTGTGTGTGTGTGTGTGTGTGTGTGTGTGTGTGTGTGTGTGTGTGTGTGTGTGTGTGTGTGTGTGTGTGTGTGTACACACACAGAAAACTTATGCAAAAGTGTTTAAACTAGATACTATAGCTGGAATAAATATCACTATTAAGGGCAAGTGATGAATGGTTCTGAGAGTGTGGGTTCATCTCGGGCCAGAAGCAGGCGGGCCAACTGCTTTTATTGTACGACAGTGTGATTTTCTTACTTGTCCTGGATTTTATTTTTGAATGATACAGTATGCTGTGCTATTAAGTAATATTTAACCACTTTAACCCTGGCATCCCTATTTTGGACATGGCGAGAAAATACCAAAAACATATTTAAACAAAATTAAAAAACAAATACAATTTTTTTTTAAATAGCAGAAATGCAATCTCACAGCTCATTGGCAATTTTTGCTCTTCGCCGTAAAACAAAGTGGTCTCTCTCTTTGTCCTCCTAATGTTTGTTACCCTTCCCCCCTTCTCTCTCTATTTCTCTTTTCCCTGCAATGCATCCATCCCATCACTGTGTGACAAACATTCACACTTGCAGAGGGAGCTGACCTGAGCACTTTCAGGCCTGCACGTGTGTATGTGCGCGCGCGCACGCACACGCACACACACACACACACACACACACACACACACACACACACACACACACACACACACACACACACGCTCTTCCAAACCTATCCTCCCTTAACTCCACACACACCCATTTAATTATCCCTGGATTTATGCACCTCTCTCCCTCTCTAGGTTGCACATTTCAGATGTGGAACGGTATATGGCGTCCTGTGGAAGGCATCCAGACAAGACTCCGAAGGAGAAAAACGTGCGAGCGGGGAAGAGGCAAGCTCATTCATCCAGGAAACGATGGCAGAGCTCTTAATACCATTTTAAATCTCACAGGGGGTGATGCTGGGCATAAATCCATACTCAACCCCGTAATGACGATCATCATTTAGAACACACGTTTAGAGCTAGCCTGCACCGTCTAAACGCATGGCAGTCCCGCTGCTTTGAAACGCTCAAATTGCCGGACGACTCATTGATCTTAGAAGAAGTCACCTTTACAGGGGAGTCTGGAAGGCCGCACTTTGAGGAGAATTCGGGAGTGCAAGTATGTGTGTGTGTGTGAGAGAGAGAGAGAGAGAGAGGAGAAGGAGAGAGAGAGACGGAATTGGAAGGGAAATAAACCATGCCAATGTTTTAGTCTCTTCAGAAACACGGCGTAGGCAATACAACTAAAACAAACATGCGCATGCATAAATGCAAAGGTATGTGAACACATCACACTCTCTCACACACACGCGCGCGCGCACAATGCCCTGGGTGTCACAGCAACATACAGTAGCAGAGTCAATGATGAAGAAAAAAAACCCTGCAAGTGTTTCTCTCAAGTAGGCCTCCTCCTCCCTATGGGTCGCTACAATTAGAGCACCAGGGAGAATGAGGGAATAAATAAGAAATAAGAATCCTTTGATGTGTGTGTGTGTGTGTCTGTGTGTGCGTGTGTCTGAAGCGAAAGTCAATTTGTGTCAATGTGATCCCCACCACACACATGCACTCATCATTACGACACGTGTGCGTTTCCATAATGCACGTTTCGGCTTTGTACGGGAGCATTCCAGCGTGCACGTGCCCTTTACGCGCGTGCGCGTTTCTTTGAATGTGTATAAAATGGCAATGCAATGCGTGTTTTGTTTGCGGGCGCTCTCGTGCCGGGGCGTGTGCTGGAGAGAGAAAGAGGGGATGATGCTGGGACACTCATGAATAAGGGACTAGAAGTAATGACATATTTGTTGCCCCCGTCTGCTTGGCATTCCCGGCTCATCCATGCATTTTATAATGGGATTCAAGCGCACATTACTGTCCACAAGAGCTAGGCAATCCCATAATAAGCTGCCACTAAGTGTATAGCAGAAGGCTTAGCCTGAAATATGTAGAACGTGAGTATGTGTTTGCGCCTGTGTCTGTGCATACACAGCTGTTTGCTTAAGTTTAACCATGTTTACCATGCCAAGATGAACTTAATTTGAAGAAATTTCGGTTACCGAGGAGGGAATTTAACAAGCACGTGCATGCACACACACATAGTGGCGGAAAAGAAAACGTGTGTTAGTTGTACAACTATGCTCGCATCTATACTTGATGATATTGCTTAAAATACAAGTAATTGAGAATGCAAATTAGATTTTGTTGAGCTCCAGTCTGGGAGGTGTAGTGGTTCAAAGCGTTTCTTCCCCTTCATTAAGTACAACTCATTGTTTTAATTACACTTCGGTTGGGTGTGCTGCTCCACTTTAAATTATTATTTTATTTTCTTACGGATGGAAAAACAAGCATCGGTGGGCCAGGGAGACCAGAGTTTCTCAGAGACTTCATATCTACAGGAAAGGCAGAGTCCCCACGGTCACGCAGAGACACACAAACACACACATATTGTAAGCATAATGTGTGAATGTGGATAACATGCGCAATTGCGCATAAACATGCAGTCTCTCTCTCTCTCTCTCTCTCTCTCTCTCTCTCTCTCTCTCTCTCTCTCTCTCTCTCTCTCTCTCTCTCTCTCTCTCTCTCTCTCTCTCTCTCTCTCTCTCTCTCTCTCTCTCTCTCTCTCTCTCTCTCTCTCTCTCTCTCTCTCTCTCTCTCTCTCTCGTCAAAGATTGTGGGGGTAAACAGTGAGCAAAGGACAGGCAGAAGAGCGGTGAAAAGGGGAGGGGGTGAGCAAGAGAGATGCACGGAGAGTAATAAGAGGAAAAATGTGATAACAATGTGGGGATATTGACTGAGAAGAAGGCGTTAAGTGTCTCTGAACTCTTACGCGTTGGAATAAAAGGCTTCAACAAGATTGACGCATCCTCTCTGGCCCTCCTTTCATTTGAAAACTATAATCGGGATGATGGAGGGCGGCCAGACAGGCGAGAACCTTACAGTAGACAAAAAAGTTAAACATGCGCTGTCAGAGCCAATCATATCAGCTCTAAGTTGAAAGTGGTTGTGTTCAAGAGTTTAGGAACAAAGAAACAATTTCCTTTCCAGACTGTTTGGGTTTGTTAGATGAGAGTACAGCAGTGTTTCTTTGTCATGTTGATTCCTATGAATACGTGCAGTGACTCACTCGCCATTTTCCGCCGCAGTCTGAAAACTCATCTCTCCCAGACTCCAACTCACCCCCCTAGCACTCCTTATTTCTCAGTACTTGTTGCCTATTTAGATTGATCCCCCGGGAATCCTCACACAAACGGACACATTAACACTGAGGATATTACTGTATAGATTCAAAGGGGTATATTTGTCACTCACTTAACCCATTAAAACCAGGAACGCATCTGTGTAACCACTTAAACCATTATTTTATACTTAGCTCATAGCCCAGCACCGAGTGCCGCGCTATGAGCTTGTAGATTTGCTATTTTTGAAAAATCTTGAATTTTTTAAGCAAAAATTGTTAACTAAAATCTTTGCTTCTGCAGGTCCCTGGAACAAAATATTTTGAGATGGGGGATCGGTGGCCAAATACATATGATCTTGGGGGTCCTTGACATGAAACAGTTTGAGAACCACTGACATAGATGCATAGGTTTAAAAGTTAGGATTTAGAAGACATTTGTAGAATCGGAACCACAGGCCTTAATGGGTTAAACAAGTACAAGCAGCGAAAAACTAAGCAAAAGAAGACTACCGGTATTTGAACAAACCACTTGTTACTCTGTACTCTGAACTTGTTTGGTTGCCACTTGACCATGTTCCCTGTTGTCGGTTGACTAGGATTATGCAGCTCGCTCCAATCAGGCACTTAATAGGATGATTGCATAGCATAGGGGCGGCAGTGGCTCGGTAGGTAGAGCCGGACGTCACATTGATGAACTCAGGGTACTTTAATAGGATTTTCAGTTTTATCAATATTTTTTGGAAATCCTATGATCCAACCGTCTTCCCACTCGACAGGTCCTCTGTGATAACCACGCCAAATTTCTCGTCAATCAGTCAGGCGGTTCCCGAGATACGCTGATGACTCACTCACTCACTCATTTTGTGAATGTATAGATAGATAAATTGCGGTTCATTCAGACCACGTTGTCCGAATCAACCAGTTTACCAATTCCGATGACACTGCAGAATCTGGTTTTAATCAGATGAACCCTGGGTACCTCAAACATGTTCACTTCAAACTTAGATTTTCAATGCTTGTCTTGTCCATGACACAGCCAAGTGCCAGAGTGCCCTGTTGACTTGCACGCTGGCAGGATGTTTGAAATGTTCCTTACCTTCAAAAGACACCTTGAAGCCCAGGGAGCCACTCGTATCGTCTGTCTTGAAGTTCAGCCACATCAGATGACTGGTGCTGACTACCAAGTCTGGAGTGCTGGTCCCAGACAGGCTGGTACAAGAGACAGACGACAGGTTAGGTTGACACAGTGTGTTCATTGTTTTTTTTTGTTTTTTCGTGCGTGCGTGCGTGCATCGATGTGTGAGTACTGAGTACTGATCACAAGGCTTATACATTTAGGGATTCAACTTTTTCTTTTTTTAAAGCAATCTTTGGGGCTTGTTCTACCTTTATTGGGGACTCGAACCCACACCACGCTGTCAGACTACATTGAGCCTAATGTCCGGACCGCTAGGCCAGTGGTCCAGGCTAGGGATTTAACAGTTAATGAAACTAATTGATTTAATCAATTATATTTAGAAAATTCGCTAATCAGTTTTCAGGGACACTGTAGGGCTTAAGTGGTTAATCACACTAATCAATTTGGTCTATTATAAAACTCTATTAGATCTTTTACGTGTTGATTAGTTGACATATCGTTCTTCATATTTTTTTTTAAGATTTAAAAACTCACTTCTCGATTAAGCAATTCATTGAAAAATGTATCGATAGAATACTCAATACTAAAATAATCGATAGCTGCATCAGTATATACATTTGTTATGTAAGTGTATGTTGATGGTTTCCTCAAGAGCAAACTGGACTTTCCAGCAGAATAGACTCACTGGGACTGCCATAGATCTTGTTTACTCTGCAAGATTAAAAAAAAAGCAGTTCATGCTTCTACAACTAGTAACTTCTTGTGTACCTGAAATAAATCACACAACTATCTGATCTCATCTAAGCATTTTAATTAAGCCGTAAGTAACTAAAATGTAATACTTTAATCCCAGCTCTGTAATCCAGTTTGAAGACGTTGCAGGAACATGAGAGAGTGCCAGACTTCAATGACAGAAGTTGCCAGTCAATTTTAATCTGATGTCACAGACAGTGGCAGATTTCAGAGGAAACCCATGTGGATAATTGGATGGATTAAGTCATGTTCAGTGTGTGGGAAATGTACAGTATGTGTGTACAGAGATATAGCGTGTCTGCATGCGCCGTATCTTTGCGTGCCTGCTTAGTAACTGTGAGTGTGTGTGTGTGTTGTGTTTTGGAACAACAACAAAAAAAGCCTCCTCTACAAACAACCTTCTTTATCTCCCATCTCTTCCCCATTCCCAGTGGGGCGCGGCAGCCTTCCATAAAAATTGATCTATAAAAACTTTATTGAGGTGGTAAATTTCGGCACAATTAATAACAACATCCTGTGAAATGTTATGGAGCATCTGGCTGGAGCAAACTCCATTAGCTCTTTAAGACTGGGAACGCATCTGTGCGTCATTTTTAGATTTCTCTGGGCTATTCAAAAATAGCAGATGTACAAGCTCATAGCGCGGCACAGAGTGCCGCGCTATGATCTTATAGATCTGCTATTTTTGAAAAATCATGAAAAGTTGCAAATATTTGATTTTTTTTCCCCTTTTTTTTTGCGGACATTTGTAACTCAAATCTTTGCTTCTGGGGGTTCCTGGAACTAAATATTTTACAAATCTTTGCTTTAAAAAAATATATAATCCAAGATTTTGCCACAAATGTTCTGTTTTTTTCAAAAATAGCAGATCTACTTGTATTTCTGCTATTTTTGAATAGCCAAAGAAATCTAAAAATGACACACAGATGCGTTACCGGTCTTAGTGGGTTAGGGGGCATCGATATGCGGCGCACAATATGCGGTGCACAAGGCCCCCCCCCCCCATCACATGGCCCTGATCTTGGTTTTAGCTTTGGCGAGAGGCAGGTGATTGACAGCAAGCCGTACAATCCATTTTTCATGTGCTGCCATCTTGAGAGGTGATGAAATGAAGGAGAAACACTGGGGGAGAAAGAGAGAGAGAGAGGGGGGGAAAGAGGGAACATAACCCTTAGCCCGTATATATATACTGTATATAAAAGGATTCTTATCTTTGTGTGTTTTATGGTGTTTGTATACAGTCTGTTGGGTGTTGTATTGTCTCATAACGGGGGCCACAATGGAAACAAGCTTAAGCTTTTTATAGTGTATTAATCCACATTGGCGCTCTTGAAGGATGACTGTTGTTGTATTTCTAATTATCAATAAAGTATTCTATCTATCTATATTTATACTAAGTTGCACGCTGGTGTTGCATGCCGTTAAATAACAGATCTACAAGCTCACAAGTTGTGAGCTTGTAGATCTGTTATTTACAGCACGACACAGACACACTAAGTATGAATCAGACTTAAAGGAGTAGTTTTTTTCCTTTTTTTCCGTGCTTTTTAACTTTATATGATTGATGATGTTTTACCTTGTGGCACTTTGAGATTCCTTGTGAATGAAAAGCGCATTACAAATAAAATGTATTATTATTATTATTATTATTATTAGTTCAGCCAAAAAATGACTTATTTTCTATCAATTACACACCTCATGAAGCCTTGAATTCACGGATACGTTTTTGTTTCTGTCGAATTCCTAAGCCAATACCTTTGATGACCAGGTCATCGGTCAGTAGGAGACTCAGTAGGAGACACTTTGAGTCTCCTACCGGAGACTCCACCGGTCATCAATTTATTGGTTCAGGAATTCGACAAAAACTAAAAATCTCCATGAATTCAAGGCTTCATGGGGTGTGTAATTGATAGAAAATAAGTACTTTTTTGGGTGAACTACTCCTTTAAGGCACTGGCACTGCACATTGACAGTGGACGAGAGGGAAGTGGGGCAGGGAGAGGAGGCGGGGCAACGTCTCAGAGGTCCTCGAGTTGAAAAGTGAAAGGGTGAGAGGAACTAAAAATGATAGAGAGGCCTGGGCCGTGGCGTCGCGGTCCAGGCACCCTGGTTGAAATCCCTTAACAGACAGCGTGCCGCGGGTTCGCGTCCCGTTCCCGACGGCCTTTGCTGCGTGTCTTCCCCCATCTCTCTCCCCATTTCCTGTCAGCCTACTTTCACTATCCCTCTCCCAATAAAGCTATAAAAAGCCAAAAAAAAAATCTTAAAAAAAAAAAAAAAAATGATAGAGAGAAAGCAGACAGCAGTGGAAGACGGATGGATGGATGGATGAAGGGAGGGCAGCGTGAAGCGAGAGCCCAGAGGAGCCCTGCAGGAACAGGTGGATGATGATAAGGGGAAAGGGTAGGGGAGGAGGAGGGGGGGGGGGGGTCGTCGGGCGCAGGCACTTACACGTGGAAGACCGTCTTCTGGTCTCCTATCACGTCTCCGTCTCCCACCGTCAGGGTGTCGTAGCCACGCTCCAGGTCAAAGTCCTCAAACGTCAGCTTGATCACCTAGATGGGGGGGGGGGGGACATCACCACGACAACCGTGAGCGCTACATGTCTGCTCCCTGCTGACACCAGGTGCTGAGCAGTGACCCAACCCCTTACCCATCTGTCACCTTCTCTCTCTCCCTCTCTCTCTCTCTCTAACCGTTATTTTATACTTTGGCTATTCAAAAATTGCAGATCTACAAGCTCATATCGCGGCACTCGATCTGCTGGTTTTGAAAAATATTGAACATTTTGTGCAAATCTTTGAATATATATATTATTAAAGCGATATTTTTTAACTCAAATCTTTGCTTCTGGAGGTCCTCGAACAACATATTTGACAAATGTTCGCTTTAAAAAATATACATTCAAAGATTTGCACACGTTTTCACAACTTTTCAAAAATAGCAGATCTACAAGCTCATAGTGAAGCACTCGGTGCCGCGCTTTAGTTCTGCTTTAGTTGAGGAAAAGTAAATCTTCTCTCTTTGAAAACCATATATCAAAAATGGTGTAGTAGGGGACGGGGTTCAGTGTCTTCTTGCTCAAGGACAGTTCAACACTAATATAAGCCAGGAGGAGCCGGGGATCAAACCGGGGAACCATCCAGTTCCCAAGTGGTCGTTACCTCCTGAACCCCTGCCGGGCTGACACCCCATTATAATTCTGTCTAGGAAAATAAAGAGAACTCCGATTTAGGATGCAAAACACGATCTTCGATCCATCAGGTGACTCAGACTGGGACTTTTTTGTTTCTACACTTTTCATTATAAGCCTCAGTGATTCTTTTCCTAGAAAAAAGCAGCGATAGAGGACTGATCTTGTTTATTTTCCCAGCGAGCCCAAATGCTTCAGTCCATGGGACCATATGTTCAACACCCCCGGTTTCACCTCTGTTTCACTGCAGCCACCAACTTCTTTCTCCAAGCCAGTTACCATGAACTCTCTCTCTGTCTCATCAACCATCTGATTGCCTGCCAGACGGTCCTCCATGCTTCCCCTTGCAGGTCAAGTGATAAGATACTTCGGTGTGTGATTCGGTGTCACGTGCCGATCTACAAGCCCCCCCCCCCCCTTCTCTCTCTTTCTCGCTCACACACACTCTCTCACACACACGCACATACACAAACACATACACACACACACACACACACACACACACACACACACACACACACACACACACACACACACACACACACACACACACACACACACACACACACACACACACACACACACACACACACACACACACACACACACACACACACACACACACACAGCGTTGGTCACAACCATAGACCTCAAAAAGAATGGACAAAGTGACGCCATTGGTTTCTACAGACCCGTTGTGAAGCCTTTTTGAAGCCGATTTCAAATCCGACATCTTTCTATATCTGGTCCGAAATGCTAACGGAAATTAACGCCAATGGCTGCAACCGCAGCGAGGGCGGGTCTTCACTTGGTAGAACCAATAGAAACCCTAGAAACATACCCTACTTTATCATTAGTTTTCAAATGAAAGGGACCAGAATTGACTCAATGCATATCTTTATGATTTAAAAAAGACTTTAAACTAGAGATTGAAAACATAAAGTATTTAAAGGGTAATAAAAAAAAGTAAAAAGTCCACCCAAAGCCTCATTCAGCTGTATTGAGATTATATCGTATTGCGACCAGTAGAAGGTGAAAAAGCTACATCTGCTGGGCCATTAATAGGAACAGCAGTCTGAACGAGAACCAGGAAGTGAGCTTCAATTCCAGCGAAGGGGGGTTTGCCCCTTGGCCACGTCCACAAATTGAATATCCATCTTGATAGAGTGAAGAAAGAGCTACTAAAAAAACAAAATCTAATCAAATCATGTGAATCTCAGGATCCGTATGGGAATGACATGGCTCACATGTGGATCTTGGACTTCATGCGTCCAGGATGTAACATCAGTCAACTATGACGTCAGTGGTCTACAGTATAGCATCTATGATGACACATGACAGCAAATTTGGGCAAGGTTTCATCTTGATCAGAGCCTCACTGACTTCAGTAAAAAAAGAAAATAAAGTTATGTAGTTCAAAAATGATGAAACAAAGGTGGACAAAAAAAGAGTGGAGGTACTGCTATGGACTTTCTGGTAGTGTGCACAAGAGATTTGGCACTTATCGGTCCAGCGGCTCGAAAGATTAGCTCCGGACACACAGACAGACATGGGGGAAACAGAGAACAAAGTAAGATAACACATTAAGGGAAACAGGTGGCGAGCCCAGTAAATATGGGCAATGAATTCAGGTTCATCTCCAATATGATGGTTCACAAAATGTCAATTACCGAGGGAAGGGGAGGGAGGAAAAACAATGAGATGAGAACAAATGATAGGAGATACTTAAAAAAAAAAGAAAGCAAAACAAGACTTGTTTGATCTTCTGTTTCAAATTGGCAGCCACTGAATTCTGCCAGAAATCCTTAATGTTTTTTCACAGAGCTGCGAGTGCATAGGACCCTAATGAAAAAGCTTATAAAAATGCAAATTGCATTCTGTCTAATGAAAATTGCCACGGTGGGGGAGAGAGAGAGAGCGAGATAGAGAGGAGAAGGATGGAGGGAAGGCACAGGTCAGATCACCAGATAAATGGGAGTCTCCTCCCGCGAAACTCATCCGCCATCTGCCAGCCAACAGGTGAGGGACAGAGAGGACAGACAAGGGAACAAGGGATAAAAAAAGAAGGTCAAACAGTATAAGAACAGCGTTCCTATAGATGAGCCTTTGATGTGGGTATCATGCTTACAGGTATTAAGCGCCCGGTGGCAAAGGGTAAACAAAAAAAAGTTAAATAAAAATTAGAAACACGTGCACTTGGTCGGCTCAGGACACGAGGGAGGAACAGGAGCCAACTTTGCTTGTGCTGTCTTAAGGTTGTATTTAGATCTATAACAGCTGTGTCATGCTCCCTCACGCGCACACACACACACACACACACACACACACGCACACGCACACGCACACGCACACGCACACGCACACGCACACGCACACGCACACGCACACGCACACGCACACACACCACCGTTCCCACCGGAGGTTCTGCCTCATTCTCTTTCCTCTTTCCTGACCCAACGTCTCCTCTGGCTGAGGGCCGTCCGTGCGGACGGGCAGGAATAGAACGCTGTTTCATCTCTAAAGAGAAAGAACAGCCGCGCTCTGTCTTCATCAGGGCCGGACGGCAGGCCCGAGACAGCCCAAAGTGCCATTGTCTTGTTTCCGCCAGCTGCCCACCAGGCGTACCCAAGGGGGTTGTGAGTACGTGGGGCACGCGGAAGGTGTGTGTGTGTGTGTGTGTGTGTGTGTGTGTGTGTGTGTGTGTGTGTGTGTGTGTGTGTGTGTGTGTGTGTGTGTGTGTGCGCGCGCGTGCACGCCCACCTTTCTCGGCTCACCTCACATGGTCTCCTCCTCGTTCAGCCTGGCGCGATAAAGGAACAGATTTGTGGAAAAAACATTTTGTTTGAGTTCACGGAGGGATCTTTGGCAAGCGGGCGGCCGCGTTGGCCTTGAGCACGACTCCCAAAGTCATCGGTCTGAACAGAGCTGCCGTGTCACTTTCATGATATCCTCTGAGCACACTTTCTTAAATCTCTTCCATTCTTCTTCCGTCCACCTCTGTCCCTGTCCCCTCGCCCCACCACAGGTGGTTCTAATAACGCTCTTTGTCTTGCGTTGACACCACTCTTGCATGTATTTATTTTTTTGCCCTGTTCCACACCTCACACACTTTATTGTCCCCTGCAGAGTCTTCATGACATTCCTTCAAAAATGTTGTTAAAGCTGCAATCCATAATCCATGGAGCATATCCTTCCCAGGATTTGAACCCAGGTCTCCCGGCACGGCACAGAGAATATCTACCATTGATCGAAGATGGGACGCCTGCATGATTGGGCAGGGGACATATTGTATTTTGAGCTTGGGGCAATAGCAATTGTGTCAACCATTAGTGTTCCTACCTAAACACAGGGTCTGAATGTATCAACGGGAAAGCAGGGAGACCAACTCCAACCACCACAGTTGAGTTAGTAATATTGTATTAACATACTGTACCATACAGCATGGTGAAAGGATATTTTATTCACACACACAAAAGTTCAGGATTGCGGCTTTAACCCATTAAGACCGGGAACGCATCTGTGTCACTTTTAGATGTATTTGGGCTATTCAAAAATAGCAGATATACAAGCTCATAGCGCGGCACCGAGTGCCGCACTGTGAGCTTGTAGATCTGCTATTTTAGAAAAATCGTGAAAACATATTTTTTAAATTTCTTTAAAAAAAAAACTGTTTATTTAGAAAACATTTTTAGAATCGGCCTCAGGTCTTAATGGGTTAAATAGAATCAGAAATGTGCTTTGACATTCAAGATACAGTATGTACTGTATGCTGCTATACGTGTCATGTGTCCCGGTAATGACATTCCACCTGCGGGTCCCTATCCATACTGGTCCAAACACAACAGTCCAGTCCAGTCGGTGGTGGCTGGACTATTTTTTACCATTAACTCTATGGCTGGGAGAGGCAGGCTAATTTTTCTCTTCAAAGTCGTTACTGTAATTGCATTTCCTGTTTAGTGCCTGATTAATGAAAACCAGAATTAATCTAGGTCTCTTGGGTCAGAGTTCAGAATGCCTGGTCCACTCTGTCACTGTAATCAGCTAGCAATGACATTTTACCTTGGAGCCGTCTGTGGCCGCGATGACCCAGGTGCAGTTAGCGTTGTTGTCGTACTGGACCGGATAATTAGGAGAAGTAATGATCCCGCTGGGTCCCCTCAGCTGACCTCCACACATCGGTGCTGGGAGATGACATGACAGAGAGGCAAATGTGAAAATCACTGACAAGCAACCAAAAAATATAATAGGCTGTCCTCTTTGTGTTTGTGAACTGCAAAAGGTAAATGGCTGAGGACGTCGAGTCTGGGCCTGAAGATAGCATCTGCGGGGCCCAAAAACAAAAATGCACTTATGATAAGCAATGCAATTATGGTACGGAGAGGGGAAGTACACAGCTGCCGAAAGCAATAATAAGCTTAGACAAGGTCAAATGTAAAACCCATTAGGGGACAATCATGCACAGAAGTCCCTCTAGCCCTGGATTGGACCTGCTGTAAGTTCATATTAAATAGCTAAATCAAGGCAGGGCAGAAAGTGCCTATCAGTAGGTCAAGAAAGACAACACAAGACAAGACCATAATGCAAAGAGTAAACCACACCGAACCATAACCTCTAATGGCTGGATCATGAAAATAAAATAGCTGACTGACTGAAAAAACACTTGTAAAGTTGCATTCTGGACAGAGCAAGGAAAGGATGCTGTTGCATCCACTGTAAGTGCGGGATCACAATTTTCGCACCGTGCAGCTGTCAGCGAGTGCTTGGTAAGGATACCGAGGCAATTGTTTTGTTTATGAACCATCATCAAATCGTAAAACAGCAGTG
This sequence comes from Gymnoscopelus microlampas, assembly GCF_963454915.1. Lineage (NCBI taxonomy): Eukaryota > Metazoa > Chordata > Actinopteri > Myctophiformes > Myctophidae > Gymnoscopelus > Gymnoscopelus microlampas. Next base: position 23,260,196 of record NC_139952.1, read on the forward strand.
CCACCAAAACATTATCCACTGAAGTGCGCTCTAAACACTTGACTTGACAATGCAGCACAGCCGTTTACACACCCATGAATGGGAAACTAATGACGGTTTCAAACTCTAGCCATAAATCATGAAGGGGAAACTAATAATACAATAAACAAACCAAAAATGTCCAGTTGTATCACAGTAAAATCAAGTGTTCATTTTAACACTTTCAACCTACCATCGCTATTTTGGGCATGCCACTATATGCAAACATTCAAAAATAGCAGATCTACAAGCTCATAAAGCGTCACTATTCGCCGTACGACAAAGTATATCTAGGGCGTCAGAGGTGAACTCAGAATGTAAGAATGGATCACTGCTGTATAGCTTTGCTTGCCTCAAGTATACTGTACCTTGAAGTTGAAGAAGAAAAAGTTCTCGAATAGTTCTCGAGCAAACTTTTAAAGGACAGTGTGACTTCTCTTATTGAGGTCTCACGGCCCTGGGGTCTCCATGTGGCTGAACATTTAAACACCTCTCCGAATTAAGGCAGTCCATTTCTAATGAAGTCCTTTAAGCAAAATGTGTGTGTGTGTGTGTGTGCATTCATGCACGTGTGCATTGGAGTTGGTGAGTGAGAATAAGAGGACATTGAGCGTCTGTGTATGTGTGTGCGTGCGTGCGTACGTGCGTGCCTGTGCGTGTGTACATGTTTAGGGGTGACATGGAGGTCTTTAAAAGAGCACGGACCCAGCCACCCTGATGTTAATGATACCTTTTCTAGTAGAGGTATTTGAGTGCCAATCACCAAACCCCCTCGGCGGTTCTACCTCCCAATCACACTCCATTATTAACCTGCAAAAACTTTAGCCCATATTCATTCTTGGCACCTCGGCTTTGAATATGCTGGTACAGATGTGGGGGCTTCGAGATTGGAAGGCTGCTGGCATCACAGAAAGTCAGGATATATATCTGGGCAATGCATTAAAGTCAGCAATTATAGGAAGAGTTTAATATTCCTCGAAACCACTTTTATCATTACCTACAAATCTAGAGTTATTTGAACTCAACTCCATATTATACTGTACAGTAGGCAGAAAGCGTAATATTCTTGATAACCATATGAAAGCAGCAATGTGCAATAAGAAAGTTATGATTAATGTATATGACCAGCTTATGAATGATAAAACTACAATGGATAAGGATAGCTGGGTAAGGGACTTTGAGTTTCCACAAAAGACCGACAGATGTTTCTACATTGCAAAAAAAAAGGGAAAAAAAGAAAGAAAGACAGAAAGAAAGAAGAAAACAAAAAAAGCATTAAACATAATCTAAAATAATCCATAAACTGCATGTGACTCCTGAAATATGTAGTAAATATGATGATTAGTTTTCTACAGCATGCAGAAAGTGACAAAAACAACCTGTTATGCATGCCCATTGATCACAACATTCTGGTATTATGTTCAAACAGAAATTTAAGACAGAGATTAAAACGGCAATGGATCCAAAGTTATTTATTCTCAGGGATCTGATCAAAAGGCAAAATTGCCAAGTACAGTATGTTGTATGCTGCACATCTTGTTGGCAGGATTCACTGTATGTATACCTACATTATTAATGTGGTATTGTATAACACATTACTGTCAATTATTCCTTAAGAAACATCATACAATGTATTGCAAGGAACCCAAGAGTTTATAAAAGAATGGTCTCCCCTCAGTACATACACTTTGCTTGTGTGTGGCCAGCAATAACCTGCATTGAGTGTGGATTTATCTTCATTTGCTCATGAAACATTTTCTCCTATTTTATATTTCTCCCCATTTTGTGGTTGGATTGTTTGTCTGCATTGTTTTGTGTTTGTGCTTTCATGCTGGGACAACAGTAAAAGAAAGGTGTGTCCTTAATTTGACCATGTTTATGCTCCGCAGGGCACGCTCTGTTCTTGTTTCAATACAGAAAAGAAAGTGGGAGGGCGAGAAAAAAAAAAACTGCCAGAAGTTTAGAGAAGTTTTTGGGGTTGAAGAATGAAGTAATTAATTTGAGTGGCGCTTACAGTGAGGGTGACCTTAATGAAGATAATAGAACGGAGGTGTGGACGGTAAAGTCCACTGAAGTATAATTTCTCATTTTCTTAATAACAGAGATCAGCAGTGATGATGCTCCATGCCCTCACCTCACCTATTGTACTAGAAACTCTAAAGGCCTGATCACACACTGCAGTCAAAGGCAATGAGGACTCAGAGATTGTGTGAGTGTGTCTGTGACCGGAGTGGAAGTTAGAAACACAGAGTGTACTGCAGGGCAGCGGCTTTCAAACTTTTTGCCAAGGCACACTAAAAAGCAAGTGAAAATCTCAAGGCACACCAGTATTCATATACGTGCTAAATAGACATTATGACTTGTGTTATTATCACACTCATCACTCTGTATGTATTTTATTTACTACGGCCAAACAATAACAATACTATCCAATCTACAGGCTCACAACGTGCAGCAGTGGGTAAAATATACATATTTTTTAGGCTATAGTATTCGCCTTGGCATTGAGAAATGAGTAATAATAATAATAATAGTAGTATTTATAACGCACTTCTGAGTGCTACAGAGTAAAAACCTTAATAAAAAGGTTTATTGGAGAAGAAATAAAATAACACACAACAAAAAAAAGAGATAAGTGCATATGAAAGTACTTAATCTCCTTTATTTTTTAATCTCTTTTATTATTCTTTTCCATTTACTATATTATAGTAAATTGAAACAAATAATTCATAACCTTTTGTATAGTCATACTGTGTATGTATATTGCATTAATAATGTGTGGTTGTAACAAAATCCCAAGGCCCACATACAGTAGACTGGATTGTCTCATAGCACACCAGTGTGCCTTGGCAAAAAAATGGGAACTACTGCTGTAGTGAAGAGGCTGGGAAACTGTCCAGTGTTACCTTCAGAGGATGAAGTTGTGCTTCCCAGATTAAGCCTTAATGTGAACTAATGGTGGTTCTGGTGAATTTAATGAAGACTAATGCTAATTCCACATACACATACAGCAAAGCATGTGGTGAATTATTCTCGAAAACGGTTTTAACATTTGTTCAAATGGGCTTGGGCAAAACAGAATAAATGGATTCAAGAAGATTGATTAAAGGTACAGTAGTAATAATAATACATTTTTATTTATATTACACTTTACATTTGAAACAAATCTCAAAGTAGGATAGTTTAACTGCGTTCAAGGAAAGGCAAGAGAAATCAGTGGAGTAAGAAATCATGATGGTAAAAAACTACAAGACTAGTGAATTCACTGTAAAAGATGTGAATTATGTGAAACTTTGACAATGTATAGGTGGTTTTCCCTTCATGTTTCTATCTAAGGGGTCTGCTGTTGCATAGACGAGAGGAAGTCCAATCAATCCGCCCACCCACGTAATCCCTCTGAGATCGGTGTCCCCCTTCTCCTTCGTGATCTAATCTCATTTTGCCTCAATTGGATCACGCAAAGACAAAAGAGCAGGGGAGGACCGGGAGAAGCGGATTTCACAGTGCACATCAAAGGGAATGAAGTAGCAAAGATGGCCAACGGCGATGTTAAAGGGTATAAAGCGCTCAGGTGATTGCATCACACGTTTTTTATCCAAGAGCGAGACGGTATTAAACTGATGAGTGGGAAAGTGCTGAAATTGTCACAAAATGGCTGACAGGCAAGCATGTGCCAGGATGTAAGATCAGTGTGGGTGGAAAATATTGTGAGACAGCTCCTGCAAAACAATATGACCCGTATTAGATGGAAAAAGATTAGGAGATACTGAAACAGGCTCTGGCCAGAGGAAGAGCCTAACCTTGTGGCATCAATGCTTCAATCAATCACAATGTCAAGGCAGTCTTCACAAATGACATATTCCACCAAACACACTTAAAAATCACACCCTGTGTGAAGGAAGCGGTGCCTTTGGGGCGGGTCTTAACTCATTTCAGTTCGTCCCTATTGGTGGTCTGAGTCGACTTACCAAATTTGTACTTGGTAGCATGCTGCAAACTGGAATGATGACTGTTTAAAGCCCAGCCAATGGGCAGACAGAGGGGGCGGGGCTTAAGTAATTACAGTTCGTCCCTATTGCTGGTTTTAGTCCATGTACAAAATTTGTACTCCGTAGCATGCTGCGAACTTGAGTTATGGCTGTTTGAAGGCCAGCCAATGGGAAGACAGAGGGGGCGGGGCTTCAGCAATTCATGCTGGTCCCTATTGGTGGTCTAAGTCCACATACCAAATGTGGACTTGGTGGCATGCTGCAAACTGGATTTATAGCTGTTTAAAATCCCGTGCTCATCCCGTGCTCATACGGGCGCTGGGGGTCCCTGGACCCCTCTTTGATAACGTCAGCAAGTCATGCGCCTCGCTATTGGTGGTGTAAGTCCACATACCAAATTTGGACTTGGTGGCAGGCTTCAAACTGGAGTTATAGCTGTTTAAAATCCCGTGCCCTAAACGGGCGGACGGACATAGCATACGCGGGGGTCCCTGGACCCCGCTTTGATAACTTCAGCAATTCATGCTCGTCCCTATTGGTGGTGTAAGTCCACATACCAAATTTGGACTTGGTGGCAGGCTTCAAACTGGAGTTATAGCTGTTTAAAATCCCGTGCCCTAAACGGGCGGACTGACATAGCATACGCGGGGGGTCCCTGGACCCCGCTTTGATAACTTCAGCAATTCATGCTCGTCCCTATTGGTGGTGTAAGTCCACATACCAAATTTGGACTTGGTGGCAGGCTTCAAACTGGAGTTATAGCTGTTTAAAATCCCGTGCCCTAAACGGGCGGACTGACATAGCATACGCGGGGGGTCCCTGGACCCCGCTTTGATAACTTCAGCAATTCATGCTCGTCCCTATTGGTGGTGTAAGTCCACATACCAAATTTGGACTTGGTGGCAGGCTTCAAACTGGAGTTATAGCTGTTTAAAATCCCGTGCCCTAAACGGGCGGACGGACATAACATACGCGGGGGGTCCCTGGACCCCTCTTTGCTAACTTCAGCAAGTCATGCTCGTCCCTATTGGTGGTCTAAGTCCACATACCATATTTGGACTTGGTGGCATGCTGCAATCTGGAGTTATAGCTGTGTAAAATCCCGTGCTCATCATCCCGTGCTGATACGGACGGACGGACGGACATACGGACAAAGTCAAGCTTAGAGCGGTTGGCACCGCTAAAAATGTATACGGCTAAAAGGATCATACCACTGTAAATACATGTCATTGTGTGTGTGTGTGTGTGTGTCGTTTTTTTGTTTTGTTTTTTGTTCTTTATTTACCCAGGGTAGTAGCTGAGCACAAGTGCTCATTTTCAGCAACGCCCAGCACATAGAAACACACAGACAGACAGTCCGTGTCCGTGTCTGTGTCTGTGTGTCTGGGTGTCTGTCTGTGACCAGCTAATCTCCGGCACCGATGGCTTGGCCGCAGCGAAACTGTGCACACACACTCCCTGGATGCCAGAGCAGAACCTGCGGCAAGTGTTTTCACATGGGCCTGTATTAGCGCCACCAGGAGGCCAATATTTGGTCGATATTCCATCCTGATTGGCCGATTTTTACCTATAACTGCACCGATCTGCGTAAAACTTTGTAAGCGTACTCCTTAAAGACAAGGAAAAACCTTTGCCCAACATTTTTCACATCTGCCTTTTATAGCGCCACCAGGAGGCCGACTTATGTAAACAATGTTTTTGATATCACTCCTTCAGAGGTTATCCAAATTTCACACAAATCGGTACACATGAACTCTATAGTCATGTGATCAAGACAAATCTGTTTGATTTTTCATATTCCATCCTGATTGGCTAAGATTGACATCTAAAGTTTGCAGGAGTGGCCCGTTTTTAACAAAATGCCTCAAATCATGAACACAGCGTCCGATTGGTGAAACTTTGCACGCACATTCCTACATTGAGGAATAAATACCGCCCTCTTGACATTGCCCTATTATAGCGCCACCAGGAGGCCGATTATTGCAAAACAATTGTTTTATATTACTCCTTTTTTTTGTCCAAACAGCACGCAAATCGGCAGAGGTATTTAATGATCCATTAAACCCATCCACAAGTGAATGACAGAGCTAAAGTCTAGCTGAATTAATCTATCGTGTCTCTTTTCATGTACTGGCTCTCTCTAATTTTCTGACCACTGTGTCAATTTGGCTTCTGCATTACCATCTATGTCCTCTAAATGCTGTATGACACCTAATTTCCCCCTTGGTTTCAATAAAGATTGTTATCTATCGGTGTCTGTCTGTCTAGCCATCCATCTATGTAAATAAATAAGCAGGTGGACAGATAAGCTCAAAGTTACTGCCATCCTTGGCCTTGAGATCCATACCGTGCCATTGAACTAGACCTCAGCTCGCCTGCTTGTCCTTACCTCAAGGTTAATTCTCCTACAAGTTACGCATGTAAGCTCAGTTTTTGTGTTTTATGACAACATGATTTATGAACTTCTCATTCTCAGCGTGAGGCAACAATGTTTGGCTTAATTACTGCACAACTTTTTGGACCTGCCTGTCGGCACTTTGCAATTACAGGGCCCTTTTAGAGTAATGACCCAGCATTTAGTGCTGTTGAATCAATGAAACAAGACAAATAATCTGCCCCCCCCCACCCACCCACCTCCATCCTCCCAGAATTGCCAATCTCAAAAGGCGACTGATTGATTGAACAAAAGGGGGAAAGGGGCTTTTGCAACCCAAACACAGCCCATGTCTATAAATCGGAGTGACTAATGACAACATGGGCCTCTAATGCTTCGTCATGAATTGAGCCAAGGAGAAATTATGAAGGTGTGTACAGAGTGAATGTGTGTTTTTGTTTCTTCATAATTTAGTAGTGTAAGCCAGTGGTTTTCAACCTTTTTCATGCCAGGGACCCCTAAATTATATATACATTTGGCCGCGGAGTGGACCCCCATCTGAAAATGTTGTGCGAGGGACCGCCCAGAAGCAAAGATTTGAGTTAAAAATGTTTCAAAAATAGCAGATCTACAAGCTCATAGCGTGGCACTCGGTGCTGCGCTATGAGCTTGTATATCTGCTATTTTTGAATAGCCAAAGCTAAGTGGTTAAAATGATTGTGACGCTATGTTAACTCATTTTGCTGGGGACCCCCTGGTACCCCCCCAAGCACCACTGGTGGTCCCCGGACCACTGGTTGAGAACCACTGGTGTAAGCAATTAATTGGAATGTGCATACATGCAAAGCTGCAACATGACTTCCGGTTCTTATCTTCTGTTAATTTTCCATTCATAACGAACTAATGTTGAACCTTTTTATTAGTTCTATACATTGTATTTTTTTTTTCACCGTCATGATGCAAGTCACTGTTTTGCAATAGCACAGGACTAGGCTATATGCCAATGGTAATGGCCGTGAGCAGAGGGGGTTCATAGAGAGAGTGATCAGAAAATAGACTGTATACGTCTCTGCAACGTACTGTACTGCAATTTCAGCAAGTTCTGCCTCTGCTGAAACACTCACTACATACCAGCTGTGATTGCACTTTGAAATGTATTGGGTTTACTTGGATATATGTTGCCTGAGCCCCTTCATACAGGGACTAACAGCATGTCACAGCTAAGTTTCTACAATGTTTTATGGGGCTTTCAAAGGTTTGCGCCACACTTATATATGTATGTAGCGTAAGACATTTTTCGCCACAATGGGCTGTGCTAAACCACTAAAACCCTCTAGACTTAGTAAACTGGACCTGAAGTGGCTCTCCTACTTGGACCGCTTTTTCCGTCTGCTCTACACCAAATGTCTTCGCTAAAAATCTCACAATGCGTTGCAACGCAAAATGTTGTGAGCTTGTAGAAGTTTGGCAATGTTTGGCTAATGTTCCCGGAATATGGATGCTGGTGTTCAGCTGCTTAAAATTAAATTATCACAACAAAATGAGGACAAAAAGTAGAGCTACAATTTTGCTTCTCTATCCTCCATTCTTTTTATATTATTTCCATTGTATTCTTTAATTTTAATATTATGCTTTAAACGCCTTTGTACATGTAAAGCACGTAGAATTAACTTCATATATGAAATGTGCCTTATGAATAAACTGGCCTTGTCTTATAATATCGCTGGTTTATATTTACACTGTAAAATAAATACATACACATGAAATGCAGATATCCCTTCTTTGCATACAATAACGACCAACCTTCTATCCGGTCTTATTAATTCATAAATAATGAATTTAGTTCAGCTAGCTAATAGCTGAAAAATGCATAACCAGAAGGCATATAACAGACGCTGTATGCATGGATCATGACCATTCACTGCTTGTCACCAAATGGTGATTGCGACACACGCCCACTGGGCAGTGTGGCTGAGCAGACTGGAGGCCAAGGGAGGCTAGCCAAGGGTCAAAGCCAGGCCAACCACAGTAAAACACGTTGAATCGATAACAAAAGAAATAGACAAAATACTCAAGGGGTGTGAGGCTCAGATATGCTCAGTTGGAAGGGCTAACAACACAAATTGATAGATAGAAGAAGTGTAGATACTTGAAGCATATACAGTACAGTATGTGTATACATCGGATCGGATTATAAAAGACACTTACCACCCCAGCCATAAACTTTTCAAGGCCTGCAGAAACCCTCGCCCTGGAAAACGATTTCTTAGCATCCAAAGTACCACCAATAGGACACTCAATAGCTTTTTCCCCACAGTAGTGAGACTGCTAAATAAGCAGTAGTGTAGGACTGGCTGTACACTTTGGACACACTGGACTTAAATTATTGTTGTTTTTTATTATTAATATGAGTGTCGTTTAGGTTTTTTAAATTAAAACGATCTTAAAGTGTTTTGCACTATTTGTACTCTCAACTGCTGTTGTTATTTTAAGCTGCACTACAATGTTTTTCACCCACTGTTTTACTTGTAATTCATGTGATGTGACAATAAAGTTCTATTCTATTCTTCTATTCTATTCTACATTATACCTCTATGTTCTCCCCCCTTAATTCTGCACATTCCTCAGTGCTGCCAAGAGATTTTCTTATCTTGTCGATGTTATTTTTTATTGTCATCTTATCTTATGTCTTTTTTTATTCTCACTACAATCCAATATTATCTCTATTATTATCTTTTGTATATTATGTTGCTGTTGTTAGCGGTCTTGCAGACCATGCCACATGAGTGACAAATGAACCCCTTTTGATGATCGTGATTCTTGAATACAGGCAAACAACATGAGATATAAATAGAGTAATTTGCCACAGCCAGACAGTCTCCATCACTGGGGGGGTGCATATAAACACAACAGCCTACGCATTCATCCTCACCTCTGCAGATGGGCCTGTCGTCACTCCAGCCCACGTAGCTGTCCGTCACCCTCAAACAGCTGATACTCTTGGAGCCCTGCAGCTCGTAGCCCTCGTCACAGGAGAAATGCACCGTCGCACCCCGTCTGCAGGGGGAAGGATGGGTGGAGTGCGTCAGCATGACAAACATTTCTCTGCAGTTAACCACTTAACCACTTGAACCCCATCAGTGGTGGAAAAAGTACTCAAATGTTTTCCTTAAGTAAAAGTACCAATACTGCAATATAGAAATACTCCGTTACAAGTAAAAGTCCAGAATTCAAAATTTACTTGAGTAAAAGTACAAAAGTATTGGCATCAACATATACTTAAAGTACCAATAGCAAAGGTACTAAAATATTTGAAAATAGCTGATCTACAAGTTGCAATGCGACGTGTTGTGAGCTTATAGATCGGCTATTTTCAAATAGCCTATGTACGTATAAAATAGGGCTAAAGTAGTTAATGCATGTTTTTTAGTATCATATTTATATCCAAAAAGTAACTAGTAGCTAAACTTTTCAAATAATTGTAGGGGAGTAAAAGTACAATATTTGCCTCTGAGATGTAGTGGAGTAGAAGTAAAAGTATTGGAAATTTTACTTAAGTACAGTACTTAGTAAGTAAATGTACTTAAGTTACTTTCCACCACTGAACCCCATGTATATACTTGGTTGACAGGGGTCCCCCTGCAGGGTCTATACTTGGTCCAAATCCTTTTTTCCCTGCACACCAAATCTCTTGCTGAGAAAATAGCTGATCTATCAGCTTACAGATAGCTGTAGATTGGCTATTTTCACCCTAGAATGGAGACGCTAGGGTGCTGTAGTTAACATCTTATCTTACTTAACCTTAGAGAGTCACTTATCAAAGTGACTCTTTTGTCTAGGCTTCAAACACAGCAAACACCCGTTTGATTTGACATTCCCCCAACATAACCCTTGAAGAGAGGACTCTTCTCTTCCAACAGTGCCAATCTCTACAATTCCACCTAATCCGTTTCCCTCTCTCCTCTGAAACATCTCTGTGAGAGTGGAAATGCAGATGAGGTAACAGCAAGGGACAAAATGTTCTATCAGGAAAGGGAGGAAAAAAAGTTTCAATTGTCTTTGGCTTCCCTGCTGCGACTTCCCAGAGTGTTGCATTGTGGGAGATGGATGGTAGCCATTTGTCTGTGTTAGGGTCTTGGTGGGGGTGACCATTGATACAGCAAATGGCTCTGACAAGGGAGAAACTCTGCAGGCCCACTGGTAATCCCTACATCCCACTGAGACAGCCTATTAGTGTGCACTGGCTCAGATGGTGGGATATTTATTTCTGAGAACACATTTCTCTATTTGTTTTCTGCTGGGATGGTTTCGGATGGTGCACCATTGGGGGCTGGCGGGTGCCGTATGCTAGAACTTGTAACTTGGCACCTTATAATAAATATTGGCAGCTTATAATAAATATTCTGCCGCAGTATGCGTTTGTTTTTTTTAATTAACCAAACAAATTAAATCTCTCTAGACTTTCATTCTCTCAACATAAACCCTTGCTCCCGAATCCTCCCAACCTTTACAACCAACAAATATGTCAAAAAGTACAAACTGTATTCTTACTGTTCAATTTTGGCCATTTTGAAACATGCATGTGGAATGTAGTTTGTTATTTTCAAGTAGTGTTTTTTAATCTTTTCATGCCCAAGGCACACTCATGGGCAAGTCCAAATCTCAAGGTAAACCTGTATAGCAAAAATAGCCGATAATCACAAGCCCAAAATAGGTTGAAAGTGGTTAAAATATATTATTTTAGGGTATGAAGGTGGCTTTTCTAGGTAGATGACTGTGCACAAAACATTGTACTGATATAGTAAATTAAGACATCATTAATAATTGTTTAATATAGTTGTATATTTTTCATGATAAATATGTGGCTGTCACAAAATCGCAAGGCACACGTGAACCTGTCTCATGGCACACCGTTTGGGAACCACTGAATTATAGGATATGTGTACCTGAAATCAGAGCCTTTTCTCTTCCCTCGATCTGGGATCCCTGGGTCAGGACACATGTTGTGTCCCTGCGCCACGCCCATTTGAGACACTAAGACAGAGAGCGAGAGAGCGAGAGAGAGAGAGAGAGAGAGAGAGAGAGAGAGAGAGAGAGAGAGAGAGAGAGAGAGAGAGAGAGAGAGAGAGAGAGAGAGAGAGAGGGAAGTAAACAACAAGACAAAAGAGATAACAGATTATTAAAAGCACAATCCAAAACAATTACCTTCTTCTGTAAAGGAAAATCTTCACATCAAAACAACATTGCAGAGCTTTGTGATGTTAATTTCTCATGACGTGAATGTCAGCTTAAGTGCCCACATTAGCATTTCTCATTGACACCAGGAATATGTGTGACATTTAAATTGCCAATGTCGTTAGCCTTCTCATATATCAACTTGACGCTTAATTTATCATTTTGGCCTTGACCATGTTTCATTTCACAATCTACCGTTTAGTAAAGATGAACCCTGTGTGTACACTCTGAATCATATTTTAAGCATGCCACAAGGTGCACGGCCAGGGAAGATGGAACGAACGGCCAACCCCGTGATGCCGTTTGACAGACAGGGCGGTGGCACGATTCTGACTGGTGGGGCCAAGCCTATATGACACCTTCACATTGGCCCAGTTGGCTGGGAAGAGGATGCATTATGGATGAGGCTCATCAGTTCCAGGGAAGTGATAGGAACCAAAGAGGTGAGAGGGCACACAATTGCAAAACATTTGCAAACTAATCACAAACATCCAAGATGACAGGAATGTCTGTACAGTATAAGAAGAAATGGAATTCGGGGGGAAACAGAGGTACTGGTCTTTTTTTTGTCATGTCTGTGGACTGGGTATGCTGCAAAATGAATTGCCCTTTAGGACAAATAAACTCATCTGTATCTGAATTTGAAAATAATTAGTTTAAGAAAGGATGTGCACGTCCACCTTAGCGCTAGTGCAGGATAATAAAGTCAACGAGGTAGATAAAAAGAGAAATTGCACAACAGCATGCCGCTCCACGACATTTAATGTGCAACACACGTAAACAAATTTTTTTTATCAACAACTTCGTCAGACGGTCTGTTGAACATCAAGTGCGGTTGAAACATTGTTTATTTGTGTGTGTGTGTGTGTGTGTGTGTGTGTGTGTGTGTGTGTGTGTGTGTGTGTGTGTGTGTGTGTGTGTGTGTGTGTGTGCGTGCGTGCGTGCGTGCGTGCGTGCGTGCGTGCGTGCGTGCGTGCGTGCGTGCGTGCGTGCGTGCGTGCGTGCGTGCGTGCGTGCGTGCGTGCGTGTGTGCACATTAAGAGCAGCATGCCGTTGAGTGGATTTCTCTTCTGATGTACCTGTAGGATCGGATAAGAATGTGGGGGGAAGAGATACTAAAGTTAAACAGGCTCCACCAGCAGCCCTTACAGTCGGTACTACTCCTTACACCCAAATGGATATAAATGGTAAAATGGTAAATGGTGCATTTATATAGCGCTTCTATCCGAAGCGCTTTACATTGATTGTGCCATTAACCCATTCACACACACATTCATACACCGATGGCGGAGGAAACCATGCAAGGCACCAACCTGCTCATCGGGAGCAATTAGGGGTTCAGCGTCTTGCTCAAGGACACTTCGACACTAACTCTAGGGGAGCGCCCCAGCCCGGGATCGAACTGGGAACCTTGCGGTTTTCCAGCTCATTCTACCCAGCCACTCTACCCCTGAACCACTGCCGCCAAAGAGTGCATGGCGCTGCTAGAGGAATAAAGCCATGGGGTCACCAAAATCAGCGGGGTTCATCCTGGAACCTGCAGATATATTTTGTGAAAAGTTTATATTTTGGACTGCGGGTGGGGCCAGAGGACAGGTCATGGGGTCACTCAAATAGTTAGGGTGCACCCATTGGTTGAGCTTTATAAAGCTCTCCTCGGGTCTGTGTACTCACCTATATGGACCCATGGACATTACAACCTCCACTATGATGTTTTGATGTTTTGACCTTGACTGTTCCAATCCATATGCTCATATACTGAGCTGGGTAAAAAAAACTTTCAAATACGCTATCCCAGGGGTTTTCAACTGATTTTGACCCAGGGACCACCATCCTGACAAAGAGCAACCTGGGGACCACCACTATTGTGCGTGGTGGGTCCATCATAGACCCACCCCACACAATAGTGGCCGGGGGTTCATGCACCACAGGGAGCTGGAAAAAATAGCTATAATATTAATATGATATCTAATAAAATACAGTGATTTTGTTTGAATATGATAGAATATGATTAAGGATTACTGTGATTATGGTAAGCTCACATTTCATATCACACACACACACCATACAGTAAGAACTCCTGTAAGTTATTAAAATAAAATAAAGAAATACATTTAAAAAATGCATGGCCAGGGACCACCTGCTATCGCGGAGGTATTGCAGGTGGTCCCTGACCACCGGTTGAAAACCCCTGCGCTATCCCCTTTGCATGGAACACCTTTCAGAAAGACTTAAAGCTAACAGAACTGATAACTTATGATGCTTTGTCTCAACTTTAAAGGCATTAGACCAAGTGTGGGACATTTCCCTTGTCTTTAGTTTTAGTATTTGTGCCAGCCAAATCCTGTGTTTTATTTATGTTTGCTTTTAATTGTCTCCTTTACCCTGTATGGATTATTTTAATGTGATTCCATTTCTCAATGAGGTCTACCTGGTTAAATAAAGACTAAAATATGCTCTGCAAGATTCATAGCACTAGATTCACTATATTTTGGGATAACTTGTGTGCACCTTCATGAACCCCTCTGTTTCAACCCCTCTGGTTCATGAAGGTGCCGGGAAAATGCCATGGCAATCCATCAAGTACTTTTCAAGGTATGTTTGGGGCCACAGTGGTGAATGGACCGATCAACCGACCAACAGCCATCCTTGGCGCCCCGCCGCTAGCGGGCGAAAAAGGTTAAGTGTGAAGGTAGGAGGAGAATAACAAGATAATAATACATGTCTGAAAGTGTGCTTATCCAGCCTCAAACCCAAACACTGTCACTGGTTATCTTTAAGATTGATACAGGTGATCTGGTGTTGATGTGAAGGTTACAGAAATGTAAATAAAGCTGGGAAGCGATAATGCCCAGTGACAAGAGAGAGAGAGAGAGAGAGAGAGAGAGAGAGAGAGAGGGGGGGGGGGGGGGGAGTAAGCAATAAGACAGAAAGAGAGAGAGATGCACAGACAGATGGAAAGAGATTGGACAAGAGACAATGGAGAGAGAGATTCTCCATAACATGGAAGAAAGGGCAACCAATGCAATTACCACTGTCTTTTGTCTACTGATCTGCCATTCTTCAGCAGACAGTGTGGCCTTCATGTGTTTACCACTCCACTCATTCACCTCGTCCTCCAAACTAACAGGGAAAGGAGACTTTGCACAAAAGCGGAGCAATGAGAACATTCTGAGGAGGCCGTTGCATTGTCTCCCGTATAGAAGTAAACACTGGTCCTTGTTTATCACACACTGGTTGCAAACCACTGCACCAACCAGGTCCCTAGTGCCAGAACGTAAAAGTAAATGCAAACACTTTTTCACACGGTATAACAAAACAATAGTATCATTGTCTCTGCAAACTGAGCTATATCTCTACTCTGCAAACATAGATATTAAATGTTTTCTCTGCAGTGCACCGCATTATTTTGAATGAGACAATGCACACATCTATCAAAGAATATATAGATGAAATCAGAATATATACAGGAAATAATCTTAATCATCATCGTCAGTAAAACTACATACATTCCTTCCTTCCTGTAATATAATGACAACCACAGCTCTCTCCATCAAATGTGGTGCAGATGTTTTGCAACCAGAAATGCTGGACTTGTTGGTGAAGCTGTAGTGCTTTCAAATTTATAAAACCCCACGTTCACGTGGAAACATTCATCCAAAAAGCATTAGGCTTGTTGCAAAGTAGGCTAGCCTTGGACAAAAGAAGTTCACTTCATAACTTACACACTGAAATCTTGTGGTGGTTGTCTTTGCTGGGCAGCATCTTAACACCTCGAGATTTGAGTTCAGTCATCTTCTTGACTGTGAAGGGAAAATAGAGAAACACATTATTAGAGAGATCCAAATGTTAACAATACTCATCCCGCCCAGGCCCACTTCTCATGCTAGTGTGTATTCAGAAAGAAACTAAATGGATGAATAGTGAAGAGGTCTTGAGCAATGGCTCTCATCAGCGAATCCAACCATGCTCATCATGGAACAATGTACGCCAAGACTCAGACGAAGCTGCAAAACTTCCATATTAATCCACAACAAAACCTTCGATTCCACTCATAAAGCTTGGTTTAGAAACGGAAGGAGTGCTCAACAATGTGTGTAATTTCCTCCTCCATTTGTGGGAGGAGGTGGAAGGGAATAATGAGGATTAGTGGGCTGGGTACATAAAAGTGGAATAAAAGTTGCACAAAATAGCCACTTGTATCAAATGATATGACAAAGTTTAAATGATTGGGTTTGATGATAATTGCATGGGGAAAAGTGAAAGGACAAAAAAAGCCATCAACACATTCACAGGGGAAAGGGGGGGGGGGGGTTTGGGGGCGAAATGAGAGGCTCTCATCAAAATGCATTTATTCATCATTTCCAAAAACACCATCAACATTATCTGTGCTACTCTTCACACGTCTATAAACACATATTCTATTTAATTAACTCCTCTGCATTTATCTGTTTCAGCCAAATTGTGTTTCAAAGCCAGAAAGTCATGTTATGCAGAAGCATGAAATGTAATTTTGTATTTAATTTTTATATTTTCAGTTTTCACATGATATTCTGAAAACAATAAAAGGTACTGTACCTACACTCAGACACATTTATAACACTTCACCTTCTGTATGTGGTGGACGCCTAAATGGAATTAACGTGAAGAGGTTTCGATCCAACAATCACTTCAGAACTGAAATGAGCCTATATGCTGACTGGGATTCATAGTGAGGAGAGTGTGTCGAGTCAACAGTCAATCTAATTAAAGTGTAATTCTTCTCCCTCTTCTCTCGGAGTCTCTAAACATATTATTAATTTATCTTACACTGCGGGCCCTATAATGGGCCATAACGGCTAAACCCACTATTTGAGGATTTAGGACTGGGCAAGGGGCGTTCCTGTGCAAAAGTAACTATTTTGGGACACCTGCCTTATCCACAAAACACCTGCACTACCCGTTACATTATGCATAGGTGTGGTTTGGGCATTACAATAATAAAACCAATCACAGTGCTAGATACCATTGCCTTTAAGAGAAGACTGCGCAAGCCATTATCCCAAATGCAATCTTACGCTCTCTTCTCTCCCTCTCTGCCAGTGTTGCCAGGTCTGCTTATTATAAGCCACATTTTCTGTAAAGTTGCTTGTAAATAATGGTGGCCCTGGTTCTGAGCTTGTAGATCGGCTATTTTCAAATAGCCAACATATATAAATATGCACATTGTTTAATGGCCGACATATATAGGTTTGAAGTGCTCATGTGGCCATGTGCTCATGTAGTCGCTTCTTTTGGGCTTGTTTTCATAGACCTGGTTGCTTATTCCACTCGCAAATTCTGGCAACACTGCTCCTTTCGCACGAGCTGCACTGAGGCGCTCCAACGTTGGACACCATACGCCCGACGTTTACTTCATAGGCTCTAGCCTTTGATTGCCTTTCAATAAAACCACATTTGATAGACATAAGTATCACCTACTGTACATGTTACTGATTAGAGAGAATTTTATATTTTTGTAATCAGTTAATTATTTCCTGTGTAATCGATGAATAAAACTGAAGTGTGTAATTTGGAGAGCATTGCGCGAAGCACAAATTGTCTTCTTTGAATAGACTATCATCTTATATAAACACAATTGACACCCTCCTTTCTGCTGATTATAGGAAAATTAGAATCACAGAGATTTGTTGAGAATTAGGAGAAAGGGAGCCTTTGAATGTTGTGCCGTTGTGCGCCCAGCTGGACTCCCGACATGTCCATTGCAGGCGCACGCTCTACCAAACCAATTTGGCATAGCGGGTGGTTTTAGATTCCGCTATGCGCTTTCCAAAACGTGTGTGGGCAAAATGGCAATTTTAGGGACAATGCAACAACACACGCCCATGGGCAAACCTCCAAGCGCAAATAACGGAGTCGGTATAATGAATAGCGGGTATAGCGGCCGCAAAATACCGTTTAGGGACAGTGCCAGCTACCTTATCCGTATTTCACGGGTAGCGGGCAGTAATTCACGGATAGTGGGCAGCGGGTGAGGGTAAAGCAGTGGCAAATATAGGGCCCTGGACCTATAATCCCATATGCACCTCATCCTCAGCTGCTTTCATCTTGTCCATATCTCAGTCAACCCCCCCTTCCTCTCTCTCCCTTCCTCCCTCCCTCCCTATCTCTCATTTGAATCTTTAAGCGGATGACTGGAGGTGAGATTCCTAGAGATGGTCTCTTTTTTGTCATTTTAGTGATGGACGGATAGACTAATCCTTATTCGCCACTCATACTGGCGTGTGCCTGTGCATCTGTGTGTCTGTGTGCTTTTGCATACATGTGTGATCCTGTTAATTGGGCTTCAAATCTAATCATGTTGCAGCATTTTAATTAGCTAATTCTGCTTGGGAAAATGTTAGCTTTGCCGAAAGACACCAGAAAAAAGAAAAAAATATATAATATTCTATATAGAACAAATCTATGACAAAGATGATATTTACTATATAGAGCATAGTATTGGCGGCCATTTTGTGGTTCCACAAATAGAAAGCCCATTCATTTTCCCCATAGAGATTTACGAAAATATATTTATATGAATTATTTTAAGCCTGGAACCAAGCCATCCAGGGTAGTTATTACATATAGTGTATAATATAATTAAATACATGGCATACATTTAATGAATACATTTATTTTACTGGTGTAAGCACCTGGATTCAAAACACCTGGGTCCAAACATCTAACACTCATCCAAAGGGGAATCCCGCTGGGAGATATAAGGCAACTGGTCTTCAAGCAGGGAAACCGTTATGCGGACAAGCCGATTTCTTTCACCCGTATCAGACTCCCTTCTAATAAGCTTAATAGCTTCTCTGGGAGGCCTGATTCATGCACATTCTGATGCCGTTCTGAATAATGCAATTGTCTTGTTTTTGTGCATAAACCAATTCATTCATTTATTTATTCCAATATTAGACTTCTGGGCATCAGGAAGGCCTGCTCTGCTACACTGGCTACCTACCTGCAGCTAAAATAGTGGAATAGGATGAAAAGTACAGTAGCTGCATTTAATATCAACAGCTATAAAGTCTCCACTGGTATCTCACCTTGATACTGGGCACTAAAGCCCCTCAGTTTGTGGTTGCCATCCGAGGTGAAGTGCAGACGGAGCCAGTTCTTGCTGCTGATGATGGGCGAGGGGAGGTTGGGCCCTGTGAACCTGAAGACATTGAAACAAAGAAAAGAGGTCTGTCAGGTAAAGTAATATTTAGAATATTGGGTATATTCATAATCGAGTATCCAAGGTTCCATAAGAGACACACACAAGGGGAAGCACAAAGCAACTACTGCAAACCATAGCAGTGGCGGCCACTCTTCAATGCAAGTGAACAGGGCTTCTTTGGGCGCAGGTTTGCTACGCATCTAAGGCATAGATATCTATACACATAGAACTGTACTGACAGCTCCTGCTCATTCCAACTGCTGAGCTTCACTTTCTATGCCTGTTATGTCTATGCTGACTGAGCTATGCTTCGACGCACAACGGTATCGTCAATGTACAAGCCCACAAGCGTCGTTGTTATTGCAGTGAATGGATATATCAGTGGTGGAAAAAGTATTCAAATGTTTTACTTAAGTATCAATACTGCAATGTAGAAATACTCTGTTACAAGTAAAAGCCCGGAATTCAAAATTTACTTGAGTAAAAGTACAAAAGTAATGGTATCAAACTACCAAAAGTAAAAGTACTCAATATGCAGAAAGTTTTCAAATGTATACAATTTATAAACATCCTTTTAAAATGGCAGATCGGCTATTTTCAAATGGCCGAAATGGCTATGTGGTTATGTATGTTTTGTAATAATAATCACAATCTACAAAGTAACTTGTAACTACGGTTTTCAAATAATTGTAGTGTTGGCTTAATTTTTGGTGTAGCACTACCTGGGGAAAGCCGCCACTGAACCATGGTATGACACAATAGAAAGAGCAGCATTTCTATATTTAAAAATATATTCTCTCTCTCTCTCTCTCTCTCTCTCTCTCTCTCTCTCTCTCTCTCTCTCTCTCTCTCTCTCTCTCTCTCTCTCTCTCTCTCTCTCTCTCTCTCTCTCTCTCTCTCTCTCTCTCTCTCTCTCTCTCTCTCTCTCTCTCTCTCTCTCTCTCTCTCTCTCTCTCTCTCTCTCTCTCTCTCTCGAAAGGATAGCTAAGTTAACATTATAGCTATCCATATGAATATTGAAAGGAAAATAGTCTTTTCTCCAAAACCAGAGTACAGAGACACTTAAGAAAACACACGTGGGAATGCTGACCAGTGTGACCAGCGTGATTAGCTTAGCTATCCAATTAATTTGCTTGGAATATTTCCAGGTTTCAACCAGTGCTGCTGTGACAGCTGAAGCATTAAGAGAGGGTGAGGAAGGGACAGCGGTAGCTAATGAAGAGAGAGACAGAGGAGCAGAGGAGGATGCTAATGTGGGACAGCTAGCTTACAAAGTAAATTCCTCATTGTTAATTTAACTCTGAGAGGATACAAATGGAACCAAATGGAAGTGCAATTTGTACACTCTCAGGAGATACAAAGGGGCAGACGTGTGGGCAGAAGCAACAGATGAGATTGACAGCAACAGAGAGATATTTAGAAGCAGGGCAGGTAAAGACATAGGCCTCATTTCTATTCTTCTGTGCCCTGTAGATGGGACATGCATGGGGCAAGCAGCGCTCAGAGGCACTGGATTTTATCCAGAGTGGCTGAATATGCCTCAATTTAAGACTTGGCTGTACCACACACAGCATAGTCAATTTTACATCTCCATAACTTGTGGAGATCTAATCATTTTGTCATTTGCAGTGGACTCCTTTGAGCCCACTGCTGTCTTGGAAAATAAGGTTGTTGTTGTTGTTGATAAACAATTAACTGGGGGGGGGGGGGGGCTGAAAAGGAGCTTGAAAATGCAAAGAAACATTATATTTAAAAAAGTCCACTAGCCACTATTTGAGATTCAATTCACCCCCCCCCCCCCCCCCACACACACACACACACACTCTATTAAGATTGACCAGAGGAATTATTATAGGTCTCATCCTGTAATTGACATGTTCTTTGAGATCTTAGCAGCAGAGGAGCCGATTCTCATCCAGATCAAATAATCACAGGTAATTAGCCTGGTAGTCCATGATGTCAATGTGTCTCCAGGCAACATGATTTGCATGTCCAATATGGGAACGTTTAGTTTGTGTGATGTCAGAATCCCATAAATCTTGGATCCTGTTACTGAACTTTCTCTCAGATACATGGATAAAGAGGGACACGTGTTCAATCAATTCCTGGGCTCTATTGCCTATAGCAAAGCAGACACTGTTGTGACAAGAATGTAAATAAACTATTTTGTAAGAAGCAGAGCCTCCAATCCCAACAGAGATATTCTATTTAGACAGGGCAGCCATTATGACGGGTAATTATTTCATGCCCATGTGAGATTATTATTTGTATGCCATGTTTGTCAATAAATAATTGCATTTAAATTCAGTGTGTGTGAACGGGGTTGCTAAGCAACTTTCACACAGGTTCTGAAAGATGGTGGCTGTGACTTTGTGCAGCCCACAAATTGGCCCTTGTTGGCCCATGATGTGAAATGGTAGTCTACATGACCACTGTAAGCGACCACCTTCAAATAAGTTATTAAATTCATTCTTATATTTTAGAAAGCATGCAAATTGTACTGCAAAGCTAAAGGCAGCATCCAGAACCCTGTGTGTCAGTGTTACCAGATACCAGCTAGTAATATGATACCACAGTATTCTCCAGAATAGCCTCTACTCTAATCATCATATTTACTGTAAACTAATTATGTACAGTAATCTGATACTATAGTAGTTATCTTCTGTCTATTCATAACTAATCATATCTAAGGCAATAATGTACAGTAAGCAGATGCCATTGTAGTTAATCTTCTCTATTCATAACTAATGATTATATCTATAATAATGTACAGCAATCTGATTTCATTGTAGTTATCTTCTGTCAATTCATAACTAATCCGTTCAACCACTTAAGCCTTACATACTTACTTGTATGACAAATAGTGAAGATAACTGGTCTACCAGCTCACAACATGTTGCACTGCGACACATTCTGAGCTAGTGGACCTGCTATTTTCAAGATTTTTGATCATTCTTGTCCTAACGGCATGCCCAAAATAGGGACCACATTATGAAAGAGGTTGTTGGCAATTTTTCCTGGAATGCTGGCTCTCACACTGGGAAAAGTCTGCCCACTGTGGCTTAAAGTGCTCCCAGTCAAAGTTTTATTTGATTCATGTTTCGACAAAAAAACGTCTTCTTCAGAATGAAGCATGGCCAAAACAACACTCCTCAAATAGTAACACTTAGGCAGGCCCTGCCTGGTCAAACAAGTGTAGTCAATGTGTTCACAGAGTGCCTATTAGTCTCGCTCAGGTTCAAATAAATGATCCTCAACCAGACTGAATAAATGAAAATTAACACATGCGAAGCAGACAAACTACAGTATAGGACAATTACAGCGAGTATACAAGAAACATTTATGACAGTGAATAATTATTATGTCTGAGAAGGTCAATAATTCAACGCGGAAATACAACAATAAAATCACAGAAATACACTCAGCAAAAGGCCATCCAGACACTACAGAGGAACTTGAGCATAGTCCTGAGCAGCCTTAACGGAAGAAACAAACAATACATTCAGGGTGTTACGTACAGATTAGTGTACATAATACTGAATGTTTTCCAGGCTGATGTTTTGCCCCACCTTGCATGCCTGTCCAAAATATTACCCAGGATATATTGGTCTTTTGCACACCTGGAAAAAGTCTTTGCAACAGGTGCAATGGTGGAGCATACACACTCACAGATCAAATAATAATAAAAACATCCGCTCACGGTCTTCACTCGCTCGATAAAGAAAAATATTCCTAATTATATCAATTTTTCAGTCAATAACCTTCAGGTACCTGATGCCTGAAAAAGGCTGTTAACCAAAATGTTGCGAGTGATCTTTATTGAGTATGTGCTTTTCTATTCTTTGACTGGATACATTGAAATTAAGGTTGTCTTGATCACGTCTGACCAATACTAAACAGCAACTATTCACTTTTTACATTTTATTAGACAGTGAATTAGATTAGTGAAGCAATCAAGCTATATATTGTTAAATGATTTATTTGCCACAAAGTACTGTACTTGGCAATTAAAATAATTGCAGTGCAATTATAGCCAGCGCGCACGCACGCATGCACGCACGCTCTCTCTCTCTCTCTCTCTCTCTCTCTCTCTCCTGGTCAGCTACTACAACAAATAGAATAAAATTCTGTAGGAAACACTGTGGAGGTATATCTGCCTGGGCATTCACTGGGAAAAGGACACTTCTTTATGGGCTTGACAAAGCCATGGTGAATTATACTTTACAAACACTTAAAGTGCCTCCTGATCTGTATGCTAATGAGGGCCTTTGCTTAGCAGGCACTTCTTCAGCTGTTAAAGCCAAAGTCGTTTGGGGACACTTCATCTCCTGTGGCCACACACACAAACATGAACACACACACACACACACACACACACACACACACACACACACACACACACACACACACACACACACACACACACACACACACACACACACACACACACACACACACACACACACACACGCGCACACACACGCACAAACACGCACACACACGCACACACTGCACGCATGCACACGTATTCCAATCTCCCACCTGTAAATTAGATTTTCCAGACTGTGTCCTCCCCATCTCCCCACCCTACCCATCAGCCTCTCTCTCACACAAGGAGAAGTGCATTAGCGGAGACCTCTACCTGGCACTCATTAAAACTAAGTAAGGAACGGAACAAAAGTGAGATAGTGAGAGAGAGGAGGGGTGGGGGGATTAGAAAGAGAGAGAGTGAGAAAATAAATTGTTAGTGGTAAAAAAAAGTGAATAAATAAATATAGCAAGAAAGAGGGGAGGGGGGAATAATAAAAAGGGCAGAGGACATACTTTGCAAGCCAATATCCACTCTGTATGTTCAAGATCCGCAAGCAGCCACAGTGGGGGAAAAAATAATAAAGTGGCTTTCTGTATGCCCTCTGTGTGGGCAAAGAGAAGGGTCGGTGGGGGGGCGGGGCGGGGTATGTAACGTAAAAGACAGTTTAGCCTGGCGAGGGCGTCTGGCGGAGCAATCTAACTGCAACAGACTGGCCCTGTTGAGCTCTCACAGGATCAAATAAAGCACGTGGGTTTTCTGGGCTTAGCCAGGAATTAGCTGAAATTTTGATGTAGAGAATGCCCCTTCAGTTTACATAGTGTGCTCTTCCCGCATAGGGGCCACTGTCTTACAGTAGCAAGGCTAATCATTTAAGCCGAAGCCAAACACACTAGGAGAGTAATATGAGGTAGGAGAGAGGGAGAGAGAGAGAGAGAGAGAATAAAAGAAAATGTGTGCGTGTGTGTGAGAGAGAGGCAGGCAAAATGAAAGCACATGGGGGCGAAGGCGTATCAAAGCATCAGTGATTCGTCGCGTTCAGCCACCCTGCGAGCATGCGGCGAGGAGAATGGACGAGTGCGAACGAGAGCAAGGTATAGAGGGGAAGCATAACGGCGGCGAGACCTCAACGTCTCGCATGTCACCAGCTCGCCTGCCGCTCTCAGAGAAAGGCTCCTCTTCTCCACATCCGTAAATCACTTTGATTGCCCGTGGCCCCCGCTACCTCCACCTCTGGCCCCCTCCAGGATACCTTCCATGACCCCCATTTCCTGGCGCGCCGCGGAGGTCCACGTCTGGGCTCTCTAAGCCACGCCAATGACGCCGAAGGTGTGTGTGTGCGTGGTCGGCGCTCAAGTGTCCGAGACGCGTCGTGTCAACGCATGAAATGCCCCTCAGTGCTCCGTGGCTGTCAGGAGATGTGGCAGTCAAAGTCACTTGAAGCTGTCAGATCCAGTGTTCCCTCAGCTTGTCTGGTGCTTCCGGAGGGTTCCATGTATGGGGGAGGCCACACACTGACATAATATTATCCCACCTTAGGGGGTGTTTAAATGATTAAGGAGATCCCTTTTCTCTTTGGGAGAATATGAGAGATATCCTGATCAAAGCCACAAACAGCATCCCGGCTCGCATCCCAAAGCTCGCTTCTTTCATTTTGTCACATATTTTATGTATAACTAATGTATAGCTGTGTTCTAACATTCCTCTGAGTTATTTAGTTATAATCTAATTTCCTATTCGGGCACTGTCACAGTTTAATAAAGGAAAAAAGAAAGTCTGCACACCACTTTGGTCCCACTGTTTATTGCAAGTATCATCATTGTTTCGATCACGCCTGGATCTTCACTAGGATCTGAATAGGATTGAAACATTCATCAGATCCTTGGAATAAACAGTGGGAACAACAGCAGTGTGCAGAGGTAATTGCAGCTTACTAGAGTGGATGTGCATGCTCTATGCCTCTTCACTGTCACCATTTAAACCGCCATTTTGGGGACTAAAGTGAAGAATGATGAACAGATGAATGTCGATCAGGTCTGCCCGATGTGCTGCAGGGAAGCAACAGGGATGTTGGAACTTCGGAAGCTTTCGCCCGGCGTGCATCCCGGATTCATCCCTTAAACTCACGTCGCCTGTCAACTAGATTTATGACGCGGCCTCTCGGCCAGACATGATCGCTGACAGACGGGCAGGAATGTCAAAGTTCAACTCTTTGGGACCTACTTGGCCTTCGTTGAGCATTCCGCAGCGAGCGCCTGGCCTTAAACGTATAGCCGCGCACCTTTCATCTGTGGTATAACGGATGGGCGTACGGCAGTGAGCTCAGAAACAAGATTAATGTCCTACCCTGAATCAATCACTTTCAGCCTCTGCCTTTACGGGAATTACTTTTCTCTAGTCTAC
This sequence comes from Gymnoscopelus microlampas, assembly GCF_963454915.1. NCBI lineage: Eukaryota > Metazoa > Chordata > Actinopteri > Myctophiformes > Myctophidae > Gymnoscopelus > Gymnoscopelus microlampas. The sequence continues at coordinate 23,285,710 of NC_139952.1, forward strand.
TTTTTTTTCCTTTCCTTTTTTTTTTTTTTTGTACATGAGCATAATTTATTTATTTATCTGATTGCATTATTATTTTCCTGCCTTTCAGTGGGTGGCCCGGAGGTTGCATGGTGTAATGAAAGTGGCGTGGAAATGTGACACCTTGTCATATGACATCGTCGTGATTTATGATTATGGTGAAGCACGTGTGGCTGACAAAGTCGAGTCTGACTGTTGGGCCTCAGGGGAGGGTGCACGTTTTATCACTTAAGAGAATGGGTAAGATGGGGCAAGTAAAGCGGGCAACTCATAGAGTGTCTGACATGTACTTCTGTCTAGAGCAGAGACCCCCAAACTGTGCTGCATGCACCCCCTGGGGTGTGCAAGCTGCCTCTAAGCAGGGGGTGCGTGACATTAATAGTGTAATGGTGGTGCAGGTGTTACAATAAAAAATAGTAAAACGTGACATGACACATACTGTATACATTTCTCTGAAGTGCTGAAATGTGTACCTTTTACCTAATAGAGCCTGCCTGCTTGATCAGGGGATACATTGAATATTGACCATCAGGTCAAAATTCGTGTCATATATAAATGTCTCAATAGAAGAGCAGGGAGACAAAATACAACCACCCCAATTGTATAAGTTATATTGTATTAACATACTCTACCATACAGATTGGACAAAATTGCATCTTATTCATTACAACAAAGTTACATAGTGCTGCTTTAAAAAGAAAGGAAAAAATGAGTCTTGCCTTGTTTGTACAAGGCAAGACATAATGACATCATTTGTCCTGAGCGTGAGCCTGATATGAGCAATTACAGCACAACACATTGAAAAGACAAGAAACATTACAAAAACACTAATTTCATTGCATCCCACTGTATTATGTTCACATTAAACTTCAATGGATTAATCCCGGCTCAAACAATTGAACAGACGCCAACGCAAATCATGTATTGCTAGAAAGAAAAAAAAAGATAATAATAATGAAAAAGAGTCTAGGAGACTTGTCTCTTGACACTTCAGCATGGAGCTTAATCATAAACAACATGATCCCTCTGCCCCCCCTCACCCCCCACACACACACACACACACACACACACATACACACACGGCCACCACCCCACCACCACAACTCACACAACAACACACACAGTTTCCATGGGGATCTCTCTGCCTTGTTACAATGTATCCATCGCCCTTTTCACCAGAGGGACAAATGAAAATGTCCCTTTGAGTTAAAGGGCAATTTGAGCTCGGATCAGCTCCCATTAACATGCAGCCATCAAGCTAAAGAATGGCGCGGGGATCAGATAAGCTGTGGCACTGGAGGGAGGGGACGCCAGATCTGCCAGGAGGGATTAGCCTGCTCATAAATAAGGAATCAGAGTGCCATAAAGATCCCTTTGACCCGCTGCCACCTCTGTCTCTCCCTCTTTCATTCTCGTCTTTTACTCTTACCACAGAAAAGGGGTTGAAAGTCACTACAGGGGAGCAACATAGAGTCCTAAACAGATTGATGGAGGGCTCCTGGAGAGCGCTGTGGCTTGTTCAACACTCCCCCCAATCTCTCCCTCTCCCCCTCTCTCTCTCTCTCTCTCTCTCTCTCTCTCTCTCTCTGTCTGGCTGACCGTATTAGATTTTTGTGCAGACTTGGTCCCGGGAGTGCAATACTAAATCATTTTCCTGTTCCCTGGCCCCAGAGATCCCGACGGCCTGAGTCAGACGTTGATGACTGTCCGAAAAAAATATATTTTGGTCAAGGGCGAGGTGATGGCAGTGGCCAACAGGGGATGAGGTGTTCACTTCAGAGCTGCCAGGACTAAGCTGGGAACTGGACCTCACAGGAAAAAAGGAACAGAGTGATTTTAACTACTGATTTTAACCACTCAAAAACGGTGTAAAATAGGGCTTAAGTGGTTAAGTTCCTAGATATTATGTCTAAGCACAATGCATCTTATCCACTGTTGCGGGTTTATGTAGCTTCTGCACTGAATATTTTTTTTATTTAGTTCCTGCTAAAATCCACTTTTCCTTTAGGGTCACATAAAGGGATGTAGTATAATACAAGCCTACACACACTCCCAAGCACGCACGCCATAACAATCTTATCATATGTCTGATCATTTTTTTACTATGATATATAGGACTTGTCGGATATTTATCAAAAGTCACCATGATCAGTTTGTAGCTTAATGTCGCTGGCTTTCAAAATGGCTTGTAGCCTGTCACTTTGTTATTTCTAGTGTGACTGTGTGAAAGACCTAGCTACTAAAGTAACTTCCCTGCACTTGACCAATGGAGTTGGTTCAACTGAATTTCAGGAGGGAAAACACAGGCCGATCAACAAGGAAACTGATTTAAGGAAAGGACGCGCTGGACGCCGGGCATGCGCCATGGCGCTCTCGGGTGAAAAATTCACACCGGAAGTTCGGTGAAATAACATTGGAGTCGATGAGACCCGGCTGGACAGCTTATGAGCAAACACTATTTCTGAACGAAAGAAGACATATCACAGGTTGTTTTTCGATGTGCACAGTATATAACTTTATTGAGGCATCTAAACAGCGGCAGGTATAGTTTCTGCCTCTGTGATATCGCGAGATTTGGTTGTCAGGCAGGAAATGATCGACGGTCTCGCAATACTTTGGCACATTCAGAAACATACTTTGTGCTCTTTAGATACCTCTATAAATCGAAAAGCAGCACAGCAGAAAACAATGTGCGATGTGTCTTTCATTTTCCTGAGCCGAGTATTTTAAAAAGCGTTCAGAGAAGCTGGTCCACCTGGCCCTCAGTGACTCCAATGTATTCCATCGAACTCCCGGCTGCAGTTTGCCACCCAGTGTGACGAATCTGCCAGCTGGAATGGCTGGATAGAGAAAATGACGTCGGTGTCCTTTCCTTAATTTATCTTCCTTGCCTATGAAGCAGTTGACAACTCCGCCCCATGTCAATCACTCACCTGTCTTCAATCAAGCTGATGACACCTCAGCGTGGTATTTAAATCAGCGTGGTATTTAAACCCAGCTTTGCCAACATGGCAGTGTGCACTGTATCTCGTAACCCTCCCTTCCCCTCTTTTGATTCTTCTTCTATCCTCCTCTCCAAGGTCTTTACCCATGGTCCACGCCATGTCTCAACCACCTATGATGTAGTCGTACACCCCACACTTGCATGCAGTGCACCATTTAACGATCATGCTGGCAGCCAATCTCCCATGTTTGATGCCCTTGACCATCTAAGATTTGCTTTGCGTGCAGTGCGCTCTTTCATGCCACACTTTCATATCCTTTGCCGTTTATGCCCATAAACCACCATACTTTCTTTTAAATCACCTTAAATCTATTTTGTTGAAGGTGTGGTCTTTCCTAGTGGTGTTTCCTGTCTCTGTCTGTGATCAAACAGAAGTTCAAAAATCCGCACCCCAGTGTGCGGATATATTAACTTCTGTTTGCTTTCTGCCTTGTTATCCAGCACCTGGCATAAATACGGGTACTAGATGTGCAATCTCCTAATTGAACTGTCTGTGATCAGACAATGTTTTCTTGGTTGCTACGACAACACTTGCAAGCCCTCCTTTCCTGAAGCAAGCACTCCCGGATAGCATGCTACAATTACACGCTCTCCTAGAATGAACCTCTTAAGCCCTATATACTTCAATTTACAAGTTAAATGCTGCCAGGGCCTATGATCATGGCCACCATAGGGATACCAAGAAGAAAGTAGTTAGAATATCAAGAAACTCATTTAGTGGTACCCAATCCACCAATACCAGAAGGCCAACTTCAGATCTCATATTGGCTCCTTTTTCATATCCCACTCAATGAGCTGACCATGGGTTTTATAGGTTTTTTGTGATCATGGATATTTTAATCAATGTTTTTTTGCATTGCATATTCCATTCATTCGGAGTGATTAGACTATCCATTGCTTTATTTTCACTGCATTGCACGATTCTCATTACATTCAAGTGCGATAAATTGTAGAAGCAGTGTTGTTTAATAAAGTGGTTATTAACATTACGTCATTGTCCTGTGTATTCCTACTGATGAATTAGTCACACAACCCTGACTCTGAGAACTTAAATTTCACATCCTTTGAACAGTATGATGGGTTTATTAATAACTGAAAAGAAAAGTTATCAATACAGCCATAACCCATTCACACTACAGAGAAAAGGTCTCGGGATTATGTGAGGCCAGTCAAAGACCTTTTACATAACGTTGACAGAGTGCCACAGGGAGCAGCCAATGAGGGGTGGGGGTGCGATTCATTAAAGTGTTCATACCTTCCAGAATTCTAACAAAGGTCATTGTCATCAGGCAATTTGGCGACCTTCATCTCCGAAAGAGCCAACCTTTTTTTCGGCACACTTTTATTCATCATTTTATGTCGTCCATTTTCGCTTGTAAGGGCCAAAATGTTAAACGATTCCATGCATAATTGGTAATGGGCGTGGTTCGACGGGCCAGAGGTGAAACACTTCCACTTCCTGATCAAACACCGCAGGGGTCAGCGTTCAAACGCGCCCGTTCATTTTTGATCTGATGTTTGATGACCACGCTTACATTTGTGCACTCTCATGCATTTGTGTAGTGGCGGTGGTGGTGGCGGTGTGTGCACATGCACGTGTGTGTGTGTGTGTGTGTGTGTGTGTGTGTGTGTGTGTGTAACGGGGGGGTAATCCTGGCTCCGAGCTTCTCTGTTAACCCATTAAGACCTGAGGCCGATTCTACAAATGTCTTCCAAATCCTAACAGTTTCCTGAAAAGCTTATGTTGCTACAGTATATCAGTGGTTCTCAAACCTTTTCATGTCAAGGACCCCAAGAATGATATGTATTTTGTTTCAGGGTCCCCCATAAGCAAAGATATGAGCAAAAAATGGTCGCTTTAAAATATTAATAATAATATCTATTCAAAGATTTGCACAAATGTTCACGATTGTTCAAAAATAGCAGATCCAAAAGCTTGTCACTTCATGCCGCCCTACAAGCTTGTATATCTGCTATTTTTGAATAGCCACGGTATAAAATAATGGTTAAAGTGGTTTAAATCTAAAATGACACGGATGCTCTCCCGGTCTTAGTGGATTAATTGCAGCTACTTAGGCAGATCAATCAGGGCCCTGCTCAGTATGCAGGGTCCGGTGCCGGCAGCAGCGCCGGGGTCACAGTGACTTTAAAGCCCAAACTTTCAGAATGTTAATGAGGCTCCGGGAATCAAAGCCAGCGCAGCGAGAGGGCTGCACGTGCGCGCATGGCATGCCAATGCACAGAAGCATCAGCACGTGTACACATACAGTGTACACAACTACACATACAGTACATGCACGCACACACACACACACACACACACACACACACACACACACACACACACACACACGCGCGCGCGCGCACACAAATTAATCTGTCAAAAATGAAAGCACATGTGACCGCAGACGCACACACTGCATACATGTATGAACACATACATGGTCTTCTCTCCCACACACACACACACACACACACACACAGTAGCCACATGCAAAACACACTCGCATGTGTCACATCTGTCTGTAGTGAAACTAATCAGTCCTGAAAAGCGTTGACTCCAGCATGGCAGTATTAGAAGGCGGCTGCAACTGGGGCTTTACTTTGAGCCGTGACCTTCAGATGTGACTCAGACCAAAATGCACACGGGGCTTTCAAACTATCCAGCGCAAAGCCCCTGGTTCCCAGGAACACGAAACCCGCACCACTTATTAATTCATTTCTTCAAACAATCACCAGCCAGGCTCTATGAACTGTCAAGATAATAAGTCCACAAGGCTACAACATTAGCAGAGGCGCTTCCGGCGACTGGGTCTTGTGTAAGTCCACGCTATGTTGGATTGAAGCCCCGAGGGCAACAAGTGACGTACAGAAGCAAGGCAACGCTTCACTGGCCAAACCGGTGAAACTGTGGATCCATCTGAACCAAATTGGTTTCCATTCGTACACTCAAAGTTAAATCAACACTATGGATTTTACAGCGTGAACATGTTTTATTCATGGCCATCATGCCTTTAGCCTTGTTAAATCTTCAGAGGGATTCCTTTCTTTCTTTTTTTCACAACTCATTTTCTGCCCTCATAGAACATATAATATGGACATGATATGATATGATTGAAAGAAATGTCCTTTTGGGAAGAACAACATTGCCCTTCATCTTGGCTTGTTTTCTCTCTCTCTCTCTCTCTCCCTCTCTCTCTCTCTCTCTCTCTCTCTGTGCAATTCTTGGGACGCTAGCACAAAACATTTTCACCTACTCTAATATACCTGGCGTTAACTTGTAATGTGACAATAAATTGAAGTTGATGTTGAAGATAGGTCTCTCTTCTTGCTCTAATTCTTTTCTCTTCTTGCTCTCATTCTTTTTTTAAGGCAATCTTGACAGTTCCTTCAAATGCAGTTTTGAGCACTATAGGCAATTTAACACCATTGCATAGATGAGAGAACTTTATTCGAGATAAACACAAACAGAACTGCTGTCTTGTGCAAAGGCAAAATATGCAGAGATCTCAGCATTCTTAATCTCAGCCTTTGCAATACACACACTATCTTCCATAGTCATCTGTACCTTATTTGTTTTCTTGTGACTTCAATAGCCAAAGAAATGAAGAGTGAACTTGACTATTTTTGCCATGCTGCTTCATTCCACAGAGACATAAACATCCTAGTCACTGTGAGCTGATCTCTTTTAGGAGGACATGATAGTCACTTCAAATGCTGGTGTCCTCTCTGTGACATGATTGTGTTTTAAAACGCAGCACCGAACAATCAGATGAATGTTCTTTCACGCTGCTATGCCACCTCTATAGCTTCTATTTGATGTGAAACGCAATCAGCGGCTGCACCATGGTTTAACTATTCCATTTGATGTTATGGAAAGCATATGTCAATGCATAACAGAGAACTCAGGGTTCAGGGTCTTATAAAACGTTAAGCTTTTTCTTTTTCTTTGGGAAAGTACTTTTTTTCCATCCACACTGTTTATTACAATAATCCGAGTGCCACTATAATGCAACACAGACTCATAATCAAGAAAAAGTTTAGTGACACTGGTTCTGCATTTGAACTCGTCATTGAGATCTATCTGCCCTTGCTGAACAACTCCGGATTGCACGCAAACAAAGTCGCACAGATCAGAGCAATAAGTCAGACCCGAGCGGCACGGAACTGCTGTGTAGCGGTGCTGATGAGCAAACCACACACAGCCTAATGGTCTTGGATTATTGAGAGCTCAAGCATGGCAAAATGAACCATGCAGGACCATTGCCGGTTTGATGGAAGTGAATGTGAAAAAGAAATGTCTTAAGACAATATACTGTAGCTATTGCCTCTCCTCTTACTCGCTCCTGCTGCTGTTCTTTCAAACCCAGCTAATGCACAACGCCTCGCCCACATCAGGCACAAACACACACACAAGAACTCCTATACCTGTGAGGACTTCCAAATGATTTATGTGGACAACGTCAATTCCCAACCTCTGATCCCAACCATTGTCACAGCATATGATGATGATGTGAAAACAAAGACAGAAAAACAGACACACACACACACACTCAGGGACACACTCTATCATATTATCACAACTCACTATGGGGGCACACTTGCAGATTGGTGTTGGTGTAATCGTCTGAGTTGCTATTGGACTCGCGGTTAACGGGAGAAAAACAAATGAGTTTCCAAGGTCACTCCTGAAAGCGGGCGGTGGTAATTGAGCCCTCCCTGTAGATCCATAAAAGACAACTATAAACAAACACCAATAATAACCCAGCACCGATTACAACAACGCATCACGCCTCTCTCCTCTGAGCCTGGGAGTAAATGAGGGTTGAAAGAGAGAGAGAGAGAGAACAAGAGAGAGAAAGAGAGAGAGACAGACAGACACACACACACACACACACACACACACAGAGATAGACAGAGAGAGAGAGAGAGAGAGAGAGAGAGAGAGAGAGAGAGAGAGAGAGAGAGAGAGAGAGAGAGAGAGAGAGAGAGAGAGAGAGAGAGAGAGAGAGAGAGAGAGAGAGAGAGAGAGAATAGCGGACAATCAGTGTGGCAAGTAGGGAGAAGAACACAGCTAAATCCGGAGGGCTATTTGACCCTGTGAGTGTGAAAATGGATAGGGCTGAGTCAGAGGAGTGTTCACTCTTTGCCTCCAAGTCTCTCTCTGTCTATACAGAAGGTCTATCTGCCTTCTCTTCTCTCCGTCTTTCTTTTCTACGTTCTCACCCTCTCGCTCTATCCCTTGTTCGATCACTGTTTCTAATTCCTTCACACACACACACACACACACACACACACACACACACACACACACACACACACACACACACACACACACACACACACACACACACACACACACACACACACACACACACACACACACCACCCAGCGCATACTCCCTTTTCACCCCTTCTTCCGGGTTTGGAAATGTGACGGGCGGGGCCTATTTTTTGACGCGTTTTGTGTCACTTTGCGTGTCTCGCATGCACAGTAGTGTCACCTCTGTGCGCAACCCTGTGCGCAAGCTTGTGCGCAAGCTCGTGAGTCGAGCCCATTGGTCAAAACCGTTTTCGCTCGTTCATGTGTTTGGCCCCAGCCGTGATAGGCTGCAGTACCTATGATTGGCCACCATGTCCTCTTCACTGCTCCCTCTTGGGTCTGGGGACTTGAAGTGAACCCATCCCCATCATAATGAACTGTCCAATCCCCCCGAAACACAAACTGCTTCATTGCAATGCATTGATAAAAGCATCTGGGTGTGTGTGGGTGTATTACTCCCCTTAGGCTTACAATTAGGAAAAGATTCAGGTTGGGGCTAGGTTTAAGATCGTTTACCAGCCTTTTGCTAAGTTTTAATATAACTCAGGCTTAAAATCTAAAAGCTAAACATCTTTGGCAATCAGAGATGTACCACAATGTTTGTGTGTTCAACAACTACCAAGTTTACTTGTTCAAGGTTATACATTTCTAAACGGACACAACAATATTTCTTTTTGTTGGTCTTTTATTCAATCGTCTGACTCTTCTATCAGTCTCGTTTCAAGGGATTTGTCTTCTGGACGCCCATCTATCCATAATCTACAGTTGTTTATGGCAAGCACACTTCTCTTGCGTCAATGGAGGACAGTGAAGGTGACGGCAACTTCATTTGCCGTGATGAATTGCGTTTTATGCGTCATTAATCAAATGCACAGACAAAATGAAGGAACAACTAGATGGAAATGTGCAAACGGTACTTTTTGTTTTGCTTCTGGATTGATCTGTGGTGCTGCTTTCCATTCTGATGACATATTACTTTTATAAATGCTGACCTCCGTTGACTGCCACTGGTTTGGACGAAAACAAAACATATGCAATTTTTTTGTAGCTTCTAATGCGCAGTGTGGTCATTAAAGGCATGCATTATTTAACAGCAGCCCATTGGTAATAGCAACTTACCGGCATTCATAAAACTAAATGGCATTAAAAACTTGTGTTGCAATACACAATCTGCTTCCATGCACTTTATATTTTTTTAAATGGAGGCACTGTATAATGCAGAGTCAGAATGTTCTCTTTAAACAACAAGCCCCCAGGCTCCTGCATACCAAAGGGGTGATTCAGTACATAAAGGTCGACGTCAAGTAATAAAGCACTCTAATTAACTACAAAGGGGAACATACTCACAGCAACAATAAACGTAAAACTCCGAACTATGGCTTTCATAAAACAGCAGTATCGTTTGATAAGGGTGATAGCTGTAGAGATCAGGAAGTAAGAACTTCATTCACCTTGTATCCCTTGACTCAAGAGTTTGTCGCACTACTCATGAATCATCAAAGAATTGCCATGTCAGACCTCACCGGAGAATGACTGATGAAAGACGGGATCAATCAACACAGTGTGCTGAACGGAAAAGAATAGGGTCTGACTTTAGAGGCTTAAGCAGTCCTTAAACCTGACACTCCAACCTCCAGTTTTTGCTCTGGCTTTTCCTGCCATGTCCTTTACACCAGTGGTTCTCATAGTGCGGTCCGGGGACCCCCAGGGGTCCTTGGGATGGTACCAGGGGGTCCCAAGCAAAATTAGTTAATACAGCGTCACAATCATTTTAACACATTGAGTGCCATAAACGGTCCGGACCGTTTTTGAGAAGCCATGCTTCATGTGCCATAAACGGTCCGGACCGTTTTTGAGAAGCCATGCGTCATGTGCCATAAACGGTCCGGACCGTTTTTGGACGATTTTTTTTTTATACGTGGGGCCCACGTGGGGCGCACTAACGAAACTATGGGATCATCCAAGGAGTCTCTGAGAAGGAGAGGCCGGATGTCGATCCATGTCAAAAATATTTCCGGTCGGCCGCTCCAATGTTAACTCCTTGACTAAAAGCTTAATATCTCGATTTCTTTTTAACGTGGTGGAAGTGAGCCGTTTTCGATCGGCGATCACTCTGCAATGGAGGATCGCGTTAGAAATATTATTGTTCCAGGCTTTAGTCGGGACCCTCCGCCGTCTCGCACGCACGCTTTGTTTACATGCACTGCCGCGTCAGGGCTTCTACAGCACGAAACATATCAACGTAAGTGGATGGAAGATATGCTGGCACTGAACGTACCCTAATTTAATAAACCTCTGGCACATGATGTGTTAACCACTTTTCAAAAATAGCAGATATACAAGCTGAGCACATGAGCTTCTATTTTCTTTTTTAAATCCCTGGCACAAAATATTTTTTTTAGATGGGGGGTCCGCAGCCAAATACATATCATTTTGGAGGTCCTTGACATGAAAAGGTTTGAGAACCACTGCTTTGCACAGTAAAATTCTATGTGGTAATTTAACTCTGAAGACCCGTAAGGGGTCATTTGGGTCCATTGTTACACTCAGTTAAATGTAACACTAAGGATTGTACTGTGTAGTGTTTTTCTAAGTGCCTCCCCTCAATATCGGCTTGGCTGATTGGCTCATCCCCAAAGTAATTCAAACAGACAAAAGTGCAGACAGTAGACTGCCATGCTGAGAGGAGTGGTAAGGACAGGTAAAGACCCTTCTTTGATGATTCTTCTTTTACATTTACTATGACACGTACAATCCTCAGAATCACTCAATAATGAGGGGCGTCTATGTGATGCAGGGCTAAATGTCGCGCCAACCACCAGGGAGTCCAGGGGCTAGAATCCTCCGCAACGCAGTGCAGACGGGTTGGCTGGGAGCGCCAAAATTCACTTCAGCTGACTAAATCAACTGTAGATTTAGTCGACTATAATCTTATATTCAGTCGGCTAAAACTTGACAAAAACTAAAACATTTCAGATGACTAAAATATGACTGAAACTAAATGGAATTCTATTCAAAAAACTATATGCCTAAAACTAAATCAAAATTTGCTGTCAAAATCAACACTGTGTCAGGTGAAACAAAAGTGGACTGCTGACGGCACGTGTATCGGAGGAGACACGTGCTCGCCTACAACCCTCACTAATGAACCATCCACCCAGGGGTCAGCGGCGACAAGGCACTACAGTGCAAGGGGGAATTGGCATATATTGGCACATGGGAATTGGCATACATTCTCCCATGACTAAATTGGGAGGGGGAAAAAAAAGGGGGGGGGGGAACGCTCAATAATGAAACACGTGAGTTACAAGCACACACTGGCTCATGTCTACTGGGACGGGACATTCCCTGGAGTTTGCTTGGTTGGAGAGAAATTAATAAATGCCATGTAATTCATCACGGTTATGTGGCAACATTTCTTCTAAATGACCATGCTGGGTATACGCAGTAGCCACTCCACTCACCACGAAGCGGACCCGATACACTGGCCGCTGCCCAAGGGACTAAGAGCCATTGAAAAGAGTCAGTAGAGTGGCGTGTCAGCCCAAGACCCGCAACATAAAAACCTTACCGGGAGCACGATCAATCAAACTAACCCCAGACAGGCAGACAAATGACAGATCTAAATGTTGCTCTCCATCATTGATCATATAGCGTAGGGCCACAGCGTATATGCAAATTAACAGGGAAATTCAATCTACCGGACTATATTTCACAGGACGCGAGGCATGGCTTACAACTACAGGTTGCGCACGGAAACTAAGAAAATACTCTTTTCCATGCACCTTAGAATGAGTACGTTTATCACATGTAGCAAAGTGCACTTAATCACATGACTCCTAATGTCCCTATTCTGGGCAAGTCATAATATGTGTAGGTTCAGGTGAAATAGGTGCACGTTCTGTCTAAATGTATCTACAAGCTCGGCTATTTTAGGCTTGTAGCTCGGCTATTTTTGGAAAAAAAGGAGGGGGCCAAGTACAAGTCAAGAAAAAAATGAGGGTTTATGTGGTTAGTTTCCCTGACTGTGCCTATTTATTTCCCAGTCTGCTACTGACGTCATCTCAACGATGGTTGCAATTTTGTATCAATATGTTGTATTGCCACTTAAATAAAAGGTCATCATCTGAGATTCCAGTTGCTATTGCAATGAAATACGGAGTCTCTGACTGTATAGTCTGCTTTTAATATCCCCTTTTCACCTTCTTGTAATGATTCGTGTTGGTGGTACGGCCATGTTGTAGGTTGGTCTGCAGGTTTGACGGGAGGCAGATTGACTACTTGCAATGTAAAAGTTATTTTCCAGTTTTCTTACTGTTGAATCACATGTTATGCTGTCTCCTGTCGCATGAACTAATGACTAATGAGCCAATCGGAACATACAGTGGACAGATGGGCATCTGGTGTCCCCATTGCACCCTCCTCTCATCTAGTTGACTCACACACGCACACGCACACACGCACACGCACTCACACACTTCTTAAAAATTACATTGATCTCCATATCTCATTTTCTCTCAGAATCCATCCACCTCCATCTCTGTGAGGGTGCGAGGATGAATATAAGCTTTGAGATTTCACAAACGGGGAGGTAGGGAGACAGGAGGGTGAGACAGCGGAAGTGAGGAGACAGTAAGGTGAGACAGAGACAGAGAGAGATATAGATTGGTGGCGGACAGCTTTCCGAACACGTATAGTGAATGAGTCAGCTTATCAAGGGCTGCCAGGACCAAAACACCACCTCACATTTCACTGCATATCCCTCAACTTTATCCTGCCCTTGTCCCCTGTCTGCAAGCCATTTATTTATTTATTTGTATTTATTTATTTTTTACCAAGGAGCTGTTCAGGTTTTTTGTTTTTGCATTCTGTTATCAGGGTCGCTGATGAAGCCACTTCATTGTGAAAGATTCGTCGTAATGTGAAGTGGTACAAGGCTAGGTGAAACCCTGGCTGGACCATGCATGGGAAATGTGCAATTTGGGAGTAAATGTATGATTACATATATTACAAGATATATTTGTCATTCATTTCTAATTCATAATTCATAATCATTAACAATACTGTAACTCCAAGTAATTCATTTACAATAATTGTATTAGAAAGAAATAATATATACTATATCAAAGGAGCATTTTAACATTAACTGAAATAATGTTAGCTGTATTTTGCTCTCTAATTCAATAGCTTGGAGCACCGTAGCATTGGTTACAGCCAGCTGCAGCCTCGTCCAACTAGGGATTTGTTCCTCAGGCAAGACTGGGGCTTCAATTGGGACTTCAAACCCGTTTTCTGTATTTTAAGGCACATCTCTGGGCTTTTCTCCCTGACAAATCTGAAGCAAGATGAGTCAACACCACTACATTATGTGACTGAGTTCTGTGAACATTTGTGTTTGCACTGCTGTGGACCATGGAACATTAGGGCCACAGTTACAAAGTTAACATTCAATTGTACATAAGAGTGAAGAGTCTAATGGCATGTAGGTGGAAGAGATTTACACAGCTATATCTGAAAGGCAAGAAGACTATGTTTTGTTTTGCTAGTTAGTTGTTAGGCCAACCAAGGATAGACTACGTCCCATAGACTGGAGGGGCAATAGGCACTATGCACAGCAGCCATATTGGAAAAACCTTCGGCCCCTTTCTTACTTCCTTCACAGGTGTTGCCAATGGTACTAAATAATAAAGGCTCTGTTCCATTTAGTGTAGCACAGTGGTTCTCAAAACTTAATTTCAAGGACCTCCATAACTCTGAGAGTGTACAAATGGCACCAAATGGACCCGTAGTAAGGGGCCATTTGGAACCTCCACAAGGAACCCTGAGAGTGTTTCCAGTGAGCCAATATGCACAATATCAGCACCCTGACTCTGTTTGACCAGAATGGAGAGCCTTCATTAGTATCATTGGGTAACACCTGTGAAGGAAGTAAAGGAAGAGGCCCAATTTCTTTCCAATATGGCTGCATATAGAGTCTATTGCTCTGTGATATGATTGACTAGTCTGTTGTTTGTCACTGGCTAACCATTGCAGTAACTTCATCACTCAGTGACTGAGTCAGTCAAAGACATGTCAACCTCTACGGCTGGCACCACTTGATCCAGTCAAAAAAACAGGCAAGAGAGAGACAAAGACATGAAAGGCAGTTGAGTGCTCGATATCCAGTGTCATGTCAGTTGGCCCTCCGTCTGGTGTTCATGTTTTATTTGTGTGTGTGTGTGTGTGTGTGTGTGTGTGTGTGTGTGTGTGTGTGTGTGTGTGTGTCCTTTTTAAGAGATTGTCTTCCACTATACCACTCTTCCTTCATCAAGCCTTGTGTTCTCCCCCCTCCCTCGCTCGCTCCTGTTTTCCATTAACTCTGTAGCTTGTCCTTTTGCCAGACAATAAGTAATACACAAACCTGTGCGTGTGTGTGTGTGTGTGTGTGTGTACTGAGAAGACGGGGAGACAAACGATACGGCAGCGAGCAGGGTGCCTGCTCTGTACCGCATCTTGGGGATGTATTGAATCTACAGCGGTAATGTAGCCTACAAGTGAAAAGCATAAATACCGTAGACTGACAGAATCAGATTGGCCAGGTGAGATTCGGCAGGTGGATTGACAGCAAACGTCAGTCTCAAAAAGACCAGATTTCCCACAGCTGGTAAGAGATTGACGGTGGAACGAAGTAATTCAAACCACAGAGGAACTGAGAGGGGGGTGTTTATGCAGTAGCAGAACGCGAGATATCTGCCCGAGTCCAGCTGATGGAGACGATTTTCGGTGTGCTAGTGTACTGATATGGCGACCAACGATCACAATGAGATTTAAAAAGACACACGTGTGCACAACACACACAACAGACACTTTGTTTGGATGTTTTCTACTCACAAACAAACACACACACACACACACACACACACACACACACACACACACACACACACACACACACACACACACACACACACACACACACACACACACACACATACACACACACCTTTCACCTCGCGGGCTTGTGGCAAACATTCAACAAAAGTAGCAGATCTACAAGCTCATAAGATGTCACAGCACATGTTATGAGTTTGTAAATCTGATATTTCTGGCAACAAAGTTTGGTGTAGAGGGAAAAGAGGAGGGGGAGCAAATGTAGACCCCTATCGGGAACCCTGGTCAACTAGATATATACCTGTATTGATCCCGCCCAGAGGCAGCACAGCAGTTAAGAGTTACAGGTACAGAGTAAGGACTTTCATATACAAAGGCAAGAAACACAATAAGAAGCACCGTCAATAGAAAACAATGGTATACAATACTGCCCTACAAAGCCAAAGTGCAGTAACCGCGTTTTTGGACACACCAACTTATTTGTGTATCCCAAAGGTCAAATTAGCCTTCTTGATTTTGGGGGGTAAACATTTACCTCAAGAACACTTTTAAAGCCCATTTATCAGCTCTTTTTTTTTCGTAGTTACTGCACTTTGGCTTTGTAGGGCAGAATAGTATACACCTATACAACTATCCTGCACCATGCAGAAAAACAATACCACAAGGTTACAGTGTCCTCACCGTATCCCGCCCCAAAACAAATAAAGTGTCCATTACAATCACTACAATGCCAATCAAAAAAGTGTCCATTTCAATCATTGCAATGCAAAATAAAAGTGACAGTGTTCCAGTGGTGGAAAAAGTACTCTTTTTGTTTTACTTAGTAAAAGTATCAGTCTGGAATGAGTAAAAGTAAAAACTTTGAGTAAAAGTACTAAAGTATTGGTATCAAAATATACTTAAAGTACAAAAGTAAATGTACTCATTATGCAGAATGTCCCATTTCACAAGTTTTCAAATGTATAAAATGTTAAACAAATCTTTTGAAAATAGCAGATCTACAAGCTCACAATGCGTCGCATACAGTTGACCTGAGCAGAGCGACCATTGTGTGTCTCGTTGTAAATCCTCATAGCTACTGGCACACAAGGACATGCCAAGTCTCATACAGTTCCATCCCGGGTATAGGTGGGTAGTATGTAGGGTTTAAAAGCAAACATCAATCCAACTTTCGCATATTGGCAAAGCCTACTAAACTTCCAAAACGTTGGGAAGAATTAAGCCTTGGAGTTGGCTTCTGGACATGAGCCAAAGTGCTCCTCCATTACACAGGGAGCGGATATATTCACCTGCTCCGAAAGGGCTAGATATCCTCTTCCATTAGCCTTTATTGGTTTTCTAACCGAAGACCATTTGGGGGGAGATAAGGCACACTCATATAGACTTTATGGTTATATACTTTATTCGGCTTTTAACGCATTAATCTATTTCACGTGTCGTGTGTCCACTTTACTCTCCTCCTTACTGCCATGGCTAGTGTTGAGAAGGACTGGAGGTAAATATTAAAGTCATCAATCTCCCAGACCTGAGGGAGAGGGGACATCGACACAACAGTGGGATGAGCTCCAATGGCGCGTGAGAGAGGAGGGGAGGAGGGGAGGACAGAGGACACGAGAAGAGAAGAGAAGAGAAGAGAAGAGAAGAGAAGAGAAGAGAAGAGAAGAGAAGAGAAGAGAAGAGAAGAAGTGGTGGAAAAAGTACTCAATTCTTTTACTTATGTAAAAGTATCAATACTGCAATGTAGAAATACTCTGTTACAAGTAAAAGTCCACAACTCAAAATGTAATTAAAAGCACAAAAGTATTGGTATCAACATGTACTTAAAGTACCAAAAGTAGAGATTTCTCAATGCGTCGCATTGCGACATTGAGATTGTAGATCGGCTATTTTCAAATGGCCGAAATGTATATAGGGCTGAAGTGGGTAATGTATGCTTTGTAATAATAATCAAAATCTACAAAGTCACTAAAGTTTTCAAATAATTGTAGTGGAGTAAAAATACAATATTTAACTCTGTAAAAATACCTCAAAATTGTACTTAAGTACAGTACTTGAGTAAATGTACTTGAGTAAATGTACTTCGTTACTTTACACCACTGAAGACAAGAGACCTTTTCCTTCCATATGTCACCCATGGTCATGAGTGATTCGCCATAAAACAGCCATCCAATTAAAACAGGTCTCTCCATCTGTTTCCTCCTGAGTCAGCGGCGACCTTTCACCCCTCACCTCGGCCCTGATATATCTTAGCGTTTCTGCACACCTCAGGTGTGCGTTACGAGACAAACGAAAGGAAGCATCCATTAACCACCGCATTTCTATAGGAGGGAATTTTTACAATCCACTATACATCATGTGATAAAAACAGTTGAGCTCATGTTTTGGTCACACACACACACCTGCCATTACTCTTTAATGTCACATCGGTCTTCAGGTAAAAGCCAATGTTTTCCTGTGGTTTATGAGCAAATATACTGTAGATATATGGAACAAAAGCAAGCATAAAAATGGAATAGATGAAGGATCACACTGCTGCTATTGACATTTACTGGCCCCTTTATTTGTCAGAAATGTTCGCTCACGCCGGTCATCACATGGCTTCCATTGCCTTCAGATTGCATCTAAAAAGCCCTTCCACAGATTGCTTTACAGTGTGTCGCGCACGCTTTGTATTTAAATAGTTATTTACTCATCAATTTATTTGTTTTCCAGACAGAGCCTCAGGGATGTTGTTATAGTACGAGGTCAGTTTTGTCAGTTCCATTTTAGCAATACAAAGAATAATATTAGCCTTTAATTAAAATGAAATGCTAGCAACCATGACCCCTCCCAGTACAGACCTTTTGCACTGTAAACACAATGCACTACATCAGTGGTTCTCAAACGTTTTCGTGCCAAGGACCCCCAAATTGATCTGTATTTTTGGTTATCACAAAATCCCAAGGTACATCCATGGACTTGTCTCATCACGGCACACACTGTTTGAGAACCACTACTATACACAAACTGTGGGTCGGAACCCCCAGGGAGGTCCCCAAAAGATTTTTTTGGGAGGGTTTTAAGAAATATTTTATACCTCAAAAGTAATAAATTACTGCGTCAAAAGTAGTAGAATCATTTTTAAACAATGGCCAAATTGTAAAATATTAAAGAGGCAAAGAATTGCCGATCTACATGCTCACAACGCCATTGCGAGGCGTTGTGAGCACAATATTTATCTGTGGAACCAAGTAAAACTAAATGTAATACCTCAACTCCTACAATTCTGCTGCTTGTCAGGATGGGGGGGTCCCCAGTTCAAATATGATTATTTTGGGGCGGGGGGAGGGGTCCCCAGTTCAAATATAATTATTTTAGGGGGTCGCGGCCTGAAAAGGTTGAGAACCACTGCTATACACCACTGTTCCTCAGTCAGTACATTGCTGGCTTGTGACTACAAGCCAGCAATGTACTGACTGAGGAATTGGCATAAAAGATGAAAGATAAATGGCTGGTGGTTACGCAAGAACTGAGAACATAAGATGGAAATAAATCATGCAAATAGACCACGGATATGCCCTTTTAATAGCAAAAGTTGCCCTCCACATTAGCTGTGCTAACAGTCCTACTTAGGAAAACTAAAGCAAAGAGCGTTTAAATGTGCAATTAATCTTCCTCAATTAAATTATGGTGGTTGAAAACAAGGCACTTTACCTGCTGAACAGTGGACTATTTATGTGGAACCAGAGTAAAACTGTTCTTGATAGATATCCCCCTGAAATCGATTTGGCTTAAATCTGTTAGGAAGTGAAATACATAATGCATGGGACGAAGAGAGTCGAGCCTGCAAACCAATTGCATTGCCATGCCCATTTTTACTCTGGGCTTATTTAACCCTGTGAACCCTCGCGTCCATATTCTGGGCATGTCATAGCAATAGCAAACATTCTGTGAAAATAGCCGATCTACAAGGTGACAATGCGTTGCTTGTAGATGAGCTATTTTCGAGCTATTTAAGAGATTTGGTGTAGAGGGAAAAGAGGATTGGATCGAGTATCGTACCATGTATACATCCCTGGTGGACCCCGGTCAATGAAGTATATAATGATTAATTGTTAAGTAATGAGGCAAATGTGCGTGTGTGTATGCGTGTGTGTGTGTGTGTGTGTGTGTGTGTGTGTGTGTGTGTGTGTGTGTGTGTGTGTGTGTGTGTGTGTGTGTGTGTGTGTGTGTGTGTGTGTGTGCGTGCGTGCGTGCGTGCGTGCGTGCGTGCGTGCGTGCGTGCGTGCGTGCGTGCGTGCGTGCGTGCGTGCGTGCGTGCGTGCGTGCGTGCGTGCGTGCGTGCGTGCGTGCGTGCGTGCGTGTGTGTGAGAGTGTGAGAGAGAGAGTGCATGTCAGTGAGAATAGAGAACACTTACATGTGTGCAGATGTGCATGTTTGTAGTCATCTGCACAATTTTAGCAGTATGCCATCACACATCATCATAGAGGACATTATATACTGTAGGGCTGAACTGTAACTGTGAAACGGCTTCCTTACTGTATAGTTTAAATTCCAAGGAGAACATTGCTGTGGTTGCAGGACATAAGTAGACATGTCATCTCTACCCTCATTCTCTCACTGCGTGTGAATTAATGAGGCCTTAATAGCCTCAGTCATTAGACTGGGTGGTCATCGACTAGATTGCACAGCCCAGGAGATCTTTCCCTTCATTATAATAGGAATAATCGGCATCAATATATATGGACATTAAGTCCATATATACTGCATGGGCATTACATCCATTTCTTGCTGAAGATTCACACACTATGCAATTTGATTCAATTTGAGCCAATCTTATTTCATTCTCTTATCATTTCCTAGCTTCTCGCCTCGACTGTACCTCCTCTCATCTCATCATATCGTCTCTGTCGGGCAGAAACCTTGTATCTCCATATTTCAACTTTACATGTTTTTTCGTAAAAGATTGCCCTACTTCATCATACTAGTGTCACACAAAAGTAGCCGATCTACAAGCTCACGTTGCGACGTGTTGGGAGGTTGTAGATAGGCCATTTTTATTGAAAGTGGTTAAGTGTGTCTGTGGAGTTGATAAATATTTAAGAAATGAAAAGTATTGACAAGGGCGTGTGTGTAAATAATAACTACATGTATCCATTGGAACACGGGCCCTTTTTTCCCATTCCCTGAAAAGTTACAGTTTTGGACATACAAGGTTTCCACCCAACAGTGACAATATTCCATTTGACTTTTGACTTCTTTTTTTTCGTCTATTCTATATGGCCTGTCATTTATAACAGATGTGTCTATTCAGACAAAAAAAAGCCTTTGTCAGCCATTCCAGGTGGGAATTCTCTAAGATAACGACATTAAACTTCATCCATAACACTCCTGGATTCTGCCCCTGCCCGTGACCTGCAAGCTGCTGATACAATGACAGTCAAGGAAGTGTAAACAAGCCTTCATTTCACAACAATTAACCAAGAGTCATTAGGACGGCAGTCCATAAATCATTCCCCTGACAAGTACAGCACATGCACGCATATGCATACACACAAGCACAAGGTTGTGTGTGATTTACACACAAACACAAACACGCACACGCACACACATGCACACGCCCATATGAATGTCATCCCATGCGTATATATAGGCCAAACTACTATGTGGATAAAAAAGGCACATTTGAAACGCACGCCACTGACGCAAACTGCCTGTCACGGTTCTAACCCAGTGAAGTGACTGGTATTAATCACCTTTCTCTGTCTCCATGGTGATTATGAACACATTAATCAGCTGCGTGTCTGCCAGCTGGAGCTGAGCAGACCTGGAGAGAACAGAGAGATGGAGGCGTAAGATGAGAGTGCATTGGAGAGGCGGATGAACTGAGAGAAACACAGGAAGTATATAAGTACGCCAGAGAGAGAGAGAGAGAGAGCGTGGTAGAGAGCTTGCTCGCTGTATAACACTAATATAAAACACTTTCAATCCACTCTGTGTGGAAACAGTAGTGGATGTGTGGAGTGGAAGGGGAGGAACTGTGCTGAAATTGGTGGAAGATGATTCATTATTCCCAGCCACCCACATCAGCCTCACACATCAAAATACTCCATACGGTACCTAAAGGAATGTCGTGGCAGCAGGAACCGCTAGCTCATGAAGGCAGACAGGCATGCAGTTGGTATGTGTGTGTGTGTGTGTGTGTGTGTGTGTGTGTGTGTGTGTGTGTGTGTGTGTGTGTGTGTGTGTGTGTGTGTGTGTGTGTGTGTGTGTGTGTGTGTGTGTGTGTGTGTGGGAGGTTGTGTTCCTATAGGTGCATCGCATGCATCTGTCCACACGTGATAAGCGAGAGTATGTATGAGACGGCTTCGCCCCGAGCAAAGATGTGGCACAAAGACAGTGGCTCGGCAGGTACAGCATCCGTCTGGGACCCCAAAGGTTCCAGGGTTTGATCCCCAGCTCCTCCTGGCTTCATGTCGAGGTGTCCGTGAGCGAGACACTGAACCCTAGTCAAGGACTACAGGTGGAAAATAGCTTATGTACAGATCTACTTCATTCTGAACAAATATACAATATATGCGTACACGGTCCTTCATAAACCAAATGAACTTAAAGTTGTTCTGTGCAAATTTCCAAAAAACGACTTTTAGCAGCCTCTGCTGGTCATTACCGTCACTGCAGGCCGTTCGTTTATCCTCTGTTACCCAGAATTCCATTCGTTTTCACCGGAAGACGGAAGTGTTTCAAAAAGCGTTCTTTTAATTGTTTTATACGATCTGTGGATCGTTTCTCTTAGCCAGTGGAGCTTTAGTTACCGTGAGCTGTGTTTTCTTTTTCTGTTTTTTTTTCGTTCTTCAAATCATACAATCTCTTAAAATCAGCGTGAGTTTCCTTTTGTTATTACTGCGGTAGTTCCTGGCCAAACAGGAAACCGGCGCGGTAGTTCCTGGCCAAACAGGAATCCGGTGGATTTCCGCTTCCTTTTTCCGGCCAGCTGACGTAATTTCCGAGGGAAAGTCATGCTCGACAGCGTTCAATAGAAAATATATAAATAAAAGGCTTTCGGAGGTGAAATTCATGGAGTGGGTGTTGTGAAACATTTGCCACTTACAAAAGATATACAATTTAACTTTAGTTTTACTGAAAACGTTACCTAGTATTACTTTAACTGAAATAAACTAAACTTACTGCTCCCAATGAGCAGGTTAATTGCTTGCATTGCTGCCTCCACCATCAGTAAGTGAATGTGTGTGAATGAGTAAATGTAGCATAGAAATACAGAGCGATGCAGGCAGTTATTTTATGATTCAACGTACACAATTAATTATTTTTTTTATCATTTGGTTACTGTTGAACACTCTCAGCTAATTAACATTGAGGATTTTACTGTGTAGGTTTCCACACAGGTGAAATTCCACAGAGCACCCAACCTTTGCCTGGCTTGTTCCCTTATCCTGTCAACCTTACCTTTTGTGGCTGTGCCATACCTTTTTGCCTACAGTACACTAACTCACTACCACTGAAACCTCTCTTTTTCTGCCAACAACCATTGTTTTTTTTTTTTTGGTGCAGACTTTTCAAGTTCCACTTACTCACAGAACTCTTGTGCTGAACAAACATGGCTTGCTTTTTTCTTCATGACATAATGAACAATTTTAGAAAAGTTGAGGTGCAGTAATGAAAACTACGGTTATATTGCTGCCTAACATCAGCTAAATGGGACAAAAGTGGTCTAATCCATTCCATTACATCACATTGCTCTCAGATTTGGAACAGGAAACACTTAAGAGGACTTAAGTGGGAGGTGGGGGCAGGATAGTATGGTGCAAGTATAGCTATAGTGACGATTAAACTTATAATAAACATAAGATTGGAAAACTGTGGGATCCGTGGTGGCCAGTACTTGCCCACCACAGTGGAGACTGGAGCCACTGTGGAGACTGGGGTTCAATTCCTGTATGGTGCCACTGGCCACTGAACATAATTGGCGTTGTTTGCGAGTGTGAAATCGGCAGGGGAGGGCATTCTCTGTCCTACAGGTTTGTTGGGGTGCCTGTTCAGCAGGGAGTAGAACTGGGAGGGATAGCATGTTTCTCCACACTCCTTAAGCCCTCCTGGTGAAACTCCTCACTGTCAGGTGAAAAGATGCAGCGAGCGACTGTGTATTGGAAGACATAGTGGCTGTCTACACCCCCAGAACAAACAGTAGGGGTTGGCAATGACAGGGACTACATAGAGAGTATTGGCGATGATAAAATCATGGAGAAAAAAAGAGAAAAAGTAAAGAGAAAAAGATTGGTCAGACTGTAGAGCACTCCTTTATTATGCTGTTAATTTGTACATTCCTCGTTATACTGTAAGTGGTTAAGGGTAGCAGTAGTTGACTTGTGAGGTCAGATTTGTAAATGACTTGGCTGTCATTTCACTTCATTAGCATTAGTCAAAACCTATGATACAAAAATAATATCTATATACAAATATGCTAACAGCTTTGCAAATGTGGTATGAGCAATGTCCAGCACTTATACCCTGTATACTTCATTGACCAGGGTGCCCCAGGGGTCAGTACTTAGCCCCTGCTTTTGTTCTCCCTACAAGCTATTTTCGCCAAACGCTTTCCTATTATTACAGGCCCTGGAATAGTTTCACACACAGGTACTGTATCATCTTGGAAACACACAAGACTCCCATCTCTTTGAATGGGGAGTCGAAATCTAAAGTTCTGACATATCATTTACATTTCATATTTAGGAACCGTGGCGAATTGTAGCTTATATTGCAGTACATGGAATGATTCAATTAGCTCAAAGAACACAATGGTCACCGCAGAATAGCGACACTGGGGTTTATGTGGTTAAAATGTATGTACTGCACCTACCTGTTGTGATTTGTGACGGGGATGTAGTACGATTTGTATAACATATGCAGGTTGTATCATGTAGCCACTTGGGCTACATGATAAATTACTCCTTGAGGACCTGTACCAACTGGATTGTAGGAAAGCTGGACTGCTACCGTCTATCTATGTAAACAAGCAAAAAAACATTGACTTTTTCCCCCCCCCACTTTAATATTTATACAGATCCAATAAAATATTAATTCCAGCATATGTACGGCGCTGGACACTGTGTTACGGCAAGAAGAAAAACTATGTGCTTTCATGTATGGGATACCTCCGGGCCGACAGGCCATCAAAGACCCACAGTGCCCCGGCCTCTTCCACGGTGAATGTGATTACAGTAACTGTGACAGAGTCCTTGTGTCGGCTGTCAATCAGCATCAAGCCGTCTCAGACCCACAGAGCCTGCAGTGGGTAATACATTCACAATGCACCACTGAAACACACTGCTGCCCAGAGAGCGTGTGACAGGGCCTCGAAGGCAGAGTCATCCCTGAGTCAATACGGGCTATCCTGCCATTGAAACAGCTTAGTCAGTTCTATTAGCAAGGGATGCGGAACAGAGGTCGGGATGTTAGGTACAGGTATTTGTCTCTGTCGTGGGCATTTTCCTATCGTTATACCCTTTCGACACGAACGCTACGCAGCCCTGGTGTTGCGGCGGCGGGGCCAATGCATAAAGGGCTAGGAGATTATCTTTTTTTTTTTTTTTTTTTTTTTAAAGTTTTGTCCTGGAAGTAAATACCACAGGCTTTCACATTTTACAAGGTCATTTGAGCACACTTCTATTTTACACAGCCCTCGTGGGCTATTTCCCATCACACGGCTTTGCTGACTGCGGGCAGAGTCAAAGTTATATCAGTAAGCGATAACAAACAGATGGCTGGATGTTAGGCGCTGTGCATTTCTCCTCTGCTATACTTCAAGACACATAGTATTTGATGGAGGAAGATACAGTATAGTCTAATCCTGTTTTTACAATGTTGTCCAATTTTGTTTCATTATATATATATTTAAGTATTTTTTGGGGTAATACTGGTAATTAAACCCTAGGCTGATTTTGGAGTTTGTTTTCTGCAGGTTAGCTTCGGTTCCTTAAGCTATATAGAAGCTCAGCTTATCATCAAGGACAATTACCACCCCAGTCACAATCTGTTCACGCCACTGACGAGTGCGATAAAGGCCAGGCAAGTTCAAATGCCTGAACACCCGATTTCAGAACAGTTTCTACCTGGCCGGCTACTATCATACCGTCTGCCGACAGGCTGGAATACTTCCCTCGTGATGGTCTAGTCCCTCTTATACCGTATACTGTATTCAGGGGTCCTCCAGGGGTCTATACTTGGACCCCTCCTTTTTCCCTATTAACCAAATCTCTTATATCTACAAGCTTACAACTCTGTGAATGTTCACCTATATGCGCCAAATGTTCACCTATTATGACATGCCCAAAATATTGATGCTAGGGTTCATGTGGTTTACTGCATACTGTGGTCATTCCCAGCAAACTTCTGTTGAAGATATCTCATGGGGACAATTCCTCATCATATGGCTTTGATATGTCAACAAGGCGCTATACAAGTACTATACTTGTCTTAGCTACCTGCTTCTGGGATCTCTGATTCAACTATTTCAGTTCAGCATGAACTTGCTGACAGTTACCAAGGTTATTATCCAGAAAGAACAAGGAAGCTATTTCACAGCAAAAGTCAAGGACGGCACAGTCTGTACAGATGGAGTACAGCCTCAGATTGACAAAGATGTCTGTCAGCAGGATACAGCTAGTTTCAAACTCAATGGGTTCTTATGAGTTGTAGGGTAATGGAATGTGACTGAAACTCCTCTTTATGTCTTAGGTGGGTTGGAAATAGTGGGGAAATGATGGAGTGAAACCCTTTAAAACTTACTTTAAGGTAATTTGGCAGGATGGACTAGGATTTATTTCTTTGCACCGCAATTTCTTACCAATCACTGGCCACCATGAGCCATTAATCTAAGCCGTTTCACTCAAGATTTACTTTCAGTTTCAGTGAAGGAACACAATGTCAACTTTGATGGGATGAGATTACAGCAATAATCAAATATTAAGGTATTAAATATGAAACAGGGTGTAAGGTTATATTGAGAATGTGACAAGTGGGGATGCTAACAGTGATTATTAAGCACACAGACAGGACCAATGCCAGGGGGAGGCAAACAAGGCATTCGATAATGACATTTTGTTGATATATATAAATAAATCATAAAGGGTACTTTGGCCCCATTGGCTCTCAGCATGTGGGCCCCGCTTCTATCTCGATAATTCTGAGCGTCTCTTTCAACGCGGATCCAAGAAGTGCTGCCTATTATCACCCGGGGCTGATCACCAACAACAACAACTAATTATGACACAGTTATCTCAGCCAAGGGCACTGAGAGGGCCTGTTTATAGTTGGCTTTCTAAATCAGAATTATAAGGCAGATGCTGGATGCTCATTTGTTGATAAACACAAAGATTAGTTATTATTTTGCAATTGTTCAAGCTTTACCCTTATTTGCTATGACAGGGGTAGAGAGGAAAGAGAAGAGGAAAGGGGATGATGTGTAGATCACATTACACTCTTATAAGATGTGTCTATGTAAGAAGGATTTCATTATCTCTTCTTCCTTTTTTTTTGCTGACATAAAATCAATCACAGCAATAAATCCCACTGGACTCAATTAGCTACAGTTAAACAACTGGCATGACTCAGTGCCCTGTCCCATGAGTACCAAATATCTTCCCACTAAAAATATATCTTAGTGTGTGTGTGTTCATGCTATCACAAGCTTGTGTCAGGGATGTCCCTGAACAGCAGTGTGTGCTAGATAATTAGCTTCAAACTTGCCACTTCTGGGAGCACGCATGCACGCACACACGCACACACACACACGCGCGCGAGCGCATGATTGCGCGCACACACACAGTGGATTGGTAAACCAAAAAGTGTAGCCTACCCTCGTGACTTTTTTTAAAAAGCCACTAAAAAGGCCCTAAATACTTTGTCATAGTCATACAACAAATAGCGAAAGTAGCAATACAGTGTGAGCTTGTAGATAATCTATTTTCACTCTCTCTTTTTTTCTATTACAAAAAAAGAATTACAATTTTAAAATTAGCTTAAATGGGACATTAGGGTTAATGTAGTTAACATAAATGTTTAATTGAATTGTGAAATTGAGATATTATAAAACAAATAAACACTTCCCAAAAGGAAATACTCGTATTTAATTCAGTCAGACCAGAAACAGGGATAAAACATATCCCAAGCTGATGATAAAACAAAACTAATGACCAGAGGGGGGATATCAAAAGCAGAGGCATGGGGTCCCCCCCTAACCTGACTCAGATGGAAGAAGCTTGCTTCACACACTTTTTTTTCAAGCTACTTGGCAGGTGATTGGATGGGACCGTCTGGGCGTGTTAACTCCAACCAATCATATCGACGTGTCTGCATGGCGTATAGTGGCTGCGCCAGCAGTGGTTCTTTTGTATACTATTCAACCGTGATGAATCGTGGAAGAGCTACAACGCAATAAGCGCTTCTCGATGGCGTCACATCCGGTCTCGCCAAGACCCCGCCCCCTAGCAGCAGCTGCTTGGTTCGACCAGATGGCTGTCAGAGTCAGGTTAGTGTCCCCCCCACCGCCAGCGAACCCAACCCCCTATACCTCTACCTCATTGGTTCTCAAAGTGGGGTCCGGGGACCCCCAGGGGTACTTGGGGGGGTTCCAGGGGGTCCCCAGCTACATGATGGATAGTAACCAAATGGACCCTTGTGGGTCTGTAACTCTGAGAGTGTACAAAAGGAACCAAATGGACCCTAACGGGTCCATTTGGTTCCATTTGTACACTCTCAGAGTTAAATTAACATTGATTTTACAATATAAATGTGGGTCCCAGTGATAGAAATGCCATTAAATGGGGGTCCGTAGCCCTAATGCATGTCAAACTGGGGGTCCTTGTAATTAAAATGGTTGAGAATCACTGCTAGAGACGTAAAAAATATTCTCTTATGGGGGTCCCTGGCATATCTTTTGAAATGGGGGTCCGCGGGCTAATAAGTGTCAGTTTGGGGGTCCTTGACATGAAAAAGTTTGAGAACCACTGCTCTACCTCACCCACAGTGCTGGTGTTTTATCTCTGGCTCCTCTGTTGTGTTTACCGCCCTCCGCTGTACCTTTAACGTCAGGACGACAGCTCAGTCCTTTGCTAATCTGCTGTGGGGTTTCCCTGAGCCCTGACCGGGGCCAGAGGCTTCGGGATCCAGAGCACGGGAGAAGGACAATGGGGCAGGAGGACCCATTTAGCCAGTGGTGGAAAAAAGTACTACATTTTTTTTTTACTTAAGTACAAGTATCAACACGGCAATGTAGAAATACTCTGTTACAAGTTACGAGCAAAAGTACCAAAGTATTGGCATCAAAATGTACTTAAAGTACCAAAAGTAGAAAGTACTCATTATGTAGAATGTCCCGTTTCAGAAGTCAAAATCTTAAGAAAATAGCAGGTCTACAAGCTCACAATGAGATGCGACGCATTGTGAGCTTGTAGATGGCTATTTTCAAATGGCCAAAATGTATAGGGTTGAAGTGGTTAATGTATGTTTTGTAATAATAATCAAAATCTACAAAGTAAAATAATTGTGGTGGAGTAAAACTACAATATTTGCCTCTGAGATGTAGTGGAGTAGGAGTAAAGGTACAGAAAATTGGAAATACTCCAGTAAAGTAAAAATACCTCAACATTACTACAGTACAGTAGTTGAGTACATGTACTTCGTTACTTTACACCACTGCTCAGATGCGGGGGAAAGTAGAACGGAATGAGGGAGAGGTGAAAGGATCCATGGCACTGCATCCCAATGAACACTGTCATGTATCCATACAATTATAGCATAAATGAAGGGGATGAATGGCGTTCAAACGGATCATGGCGGACAGATGGATCATGGTGTCAGATGGAGAATTGTTATGATGGCTTAAACGAAAGGATGAAAAAAAAGTGGGGAAAGTGGGAAGGAAGGCGGTAATGATCTCTGGGAAGAAAGGGAACAGAGGAAGAGCAGATACTAGGTGGTGTCAGAGCCATGGGAAGGGCGCTATAGAAGAGCTAAATGTATTAGCTTTTAGCATAACCTATAGACCAGCCCTCTCGCTGCCTCTCTGCTGGTTTCCAACCCAAGAGAAGAAAAGGCAGAATAATCCCTCGGCGGCGCAGACGCTTTATCTCTCTGGCTCCCATGGCGGTGCTATTTATAGCACATTGAAAAGGAGAAGGAAAAAATGAAAAAAAAATCTCCCCGCCTTTTCATCACTTCTGATACAAAACATGAAAATACCCAGTGAAGTTAAAGCCCCTCTAACAGGATGAAGAGTGGAAGCGGAGGGGGGCGCAAAACAAAATGGAGTCAAAACAGAGATAAACTGAGGGGGGGGGGGGGGGGGGGGCACTGAGTAACATTCCACTCTAAACAAAATACAAGTAAATCCTCTGTTTGTGTTTATTAAGAAAGGCACTTAAGGGTTTAGTCATCATTTTAATTTAGGCAACACAGCAGAAACAATGTATAGGTGTATAACACAATCAAAA
The DNA here is from genome assembly GCF_963454915.1 of Gymnoscopelus microlampas. Lineage (NCBI taxonomy): Eukaryota > Metazoa > Chordata > Actinopteri > Myctophiformes > Myctophidae > Gymnoscopelus > Gymnoscopelus microlampas. Next base: position 23,315,415 of record NC_139952.1, read on the forward strand.
CCCCTTCATTTACTCATTACGACGAGAGGAAATCACACACCCAATAGATAAAGCACAGGTGCATCTTTATGCTGAGCCAGCAGTTTAGTAACGGTGCCTTTTAACCGTGAAAGTGAGCACGTGGAGGGGGCGGGTGTTTCACAGATATACCCATGTGCCCTATACATTACAGTACAACCCCTCTCTATCTCGGCACGGCAAGCAAAGGTGGACAGTAACAACATACATTTACTGTACTTATACAGTACATATTTGAGTATCTGTACTTTACTTGAGTATTTGTTGTTTTCTTGAAAGCTTATGACTTAATCCACTATATTTCAAAAACAAACTCACAATGTTGTGCGCTTGCGTTGTGAGCTTGTACAGTACATAGGCTATTTTCTGTTTTTGAACATTTCTTTTATATACCGGTAGTCTTTAACTCAAGCCCAAATTTGACTGAGCAACCTTCACTTGTAGTGAAACGTGTGGGGTTGCCCCTGTTCACCCTGTCACTCAGCACCGTTTGTTTCATCATCGTTTTCTCATGCAACACCTCCTTTATGGATTCAACTTTCTTTGCAAGCCTGTGTCCGAGCCTGACATACTTTGACTATAGAGGAAAAACAATAAACAAAAGAAAAATAAAAAGAAAGCAGGGCCGGTGAGGGGTTGTGGTTCACGGAAGGGTGAGATGTGGATCAAATGCGGACATGGCAGACGGGAGGCAGGTGAAAGGAAAGACCTCATGTGGGTCTTTGGGTATCTTTGACGGTCAAATCGCTTTGGTTTGCAAGAGAGTGGGATTGAAGAACATTGAGTTGACAGGCCTGAGATGCTACCCCTAGCTCCTCCAACAACACTGCACTGATGCAACTCAGGCATACAATATGACAGAGACTTTCTCTCTCTGACACACACACACACACACACACACACACACACACACACACACACACACACACACACACACACACACACACACACACACACACACACACACACACACACACACACACACACACACACACACACACACAAGAAGCTCTCTGTCTTGCTGTATCCCTGGGCAAGACAGTGATAGTAATCAACTTGACAGAACAGCATGTACAAACATTGGTCCATAGCTGCACAGAGAGGGAAACACCCCTACAGGTCATTGTTTGGACACAAGTCCGTAGCCCGAAGAACATTTAACTAGACATGACAACTCAGTGCTCCACTACTTCGGGTCCGACACCCGAGCTGACAACATCTCTCTCCGTCTCTGATCATGCGAGTGTGAGGGACATTCATAATATGCAGGGCAGGAATTCCACAGATGCCATGAGGGCCACCATCAGTTTGACCTTATGCCACAGTGGATTTGATGCCTCGCCCGCACTGCCCCCTGTCTTATTTCACAGTTTTCTCCTCTCCACCTCTTTCCTGTCAACTCAGTGGCAAATATTGTACTTTTATTCCACTACAATTATTTGAAAACTTTAGTTACTAGGGTTAGGGTTAGTTTATCATTAACTATAATATTCACCACTATTTACCACTTCAACCATATATACATTACGGGCATTTGAAAATAGAGCTTGTATATATCTGCTATTTTCAAAAGATTTTTGTACATTCTATGCATTTGAAAACTGAAATTCTGCGTAATACCAGTACTTTTACTCATGTAAATTTTTAATACAGAACTTTTACTTTTAACAGAGTATTTCTACAGTAGTAGTATTGATACTTTTTCTCAAGTAAAACATTTGAATATACTTTTTCCACCACTCTCTCCCACCTGTCCCTGCTCACTGTCTATGTCTGAAATTAAGCATAAGATGCCCCCCCCCACCCAAAAAAATAAAAAAGAAGTAGCCTTGCCTGTAAAATAATGAAGAAACAGGCTTGTATAGGCATTATGTATAGACGCCCATGTAGCTAAGTCCCCTGTTGACAGATAGACCTAAACATTTGCCCTGATCCCTTTCCCCATATGCAAACATTGTGTTAATTGTCCACGCTAAGCTAAATCGCACTGTTTTCTCCTGGTTCACTGACCACAACACCTATGTTAATCCTCTGTTATCACACAGTTGGGGAGCATGGGGAAGCTAATAACACCATGATATTAGCAATGTTGATCTGCAGACGATATAGGGCTAATACAGCGCTAGCAGCTAATTCTGTCTGCCTGAGCTCCAAACCAAGCTATAATCCCAACTTTAATTATTTACTTCCCGTTTCCCAATCACTGTAATCAGTCGATCTAGTTAAGAGCCATGTCAAGTGGCGACGAGCCAGGGAGGGTTTTAACAAGACAGCGGGGTGTTGTGTAGGTCAGTGGTTCTCAAACATTTTCATGTCAGGAACCCTGTGAGCTTGCAGATCAGCTATTTTCAAACAGCCGAAAAATGTAATATAGGGCTGTGTGCTTGTGTGACTTTCTCTATCTCACCCTCCGTCTCCCTTTCGCTCTGCTTCTTGCAGAATCGGTTGAAATAAAGATTGCCCAGTGATGGGATCTAGAACAGAATGCTGACATAATCTGACCAGAACTTTCCAAAAGTCTCTTCTACACACCGAACCCAGCCACCAAAGTGGTAATTGGCAATTGATTCCATCCCTAACCTGTGACGTCAATCTTGCGATTAACTCAAATGACTATGCACAGTAATCATGTCGCAACATCCTCTAAATATTGAACAACGGTTCTCAAACTCTGGTCCACATGGAACCTGATCGCTGCTGGTTTTCATTTTGCACACTTGAGAGGCCAACAGGGACTAATTTAGGCTTGGGGAAAGGTACAGGCGAATGCAAACGCTGTCTGTTATAAGCCAAAACCAACAGTAATAGTCTGTGCAGGTCCACAGTTCCATAAAAATGCAAAGCCAGCTGTCCAAACTGCCCTGACTTTTTAAATCAAGAAAGTGAGTCACCCGCGTTCGCTCGTGCCCTGCCCACAGTGAGGTTAAAACTTTTTTATGGTGAGGGGCGACACTGCGCGTGACCCTTTGCCTCTTGCATTTATTGATGTAGTGGAGGGGAGGGCCTTTGCTTTATGGCGGCACGGCCTGTAATTGCTGGTCAGCGCACGTTCACCACAGTTCGTAGAGGTTCCCCTGTAAATATATTCCAGGTGGCCTGGTGTCACCTCATTCGGAGAAAAAAAAAAGAGACAGCCACTGTCTGATGAATGGCTGCAGAAGGGATTGTTCACTGTCAATGCAACAATGCACACGCACACACACACACACACACACACACACACACACACACACACACACACACACACACACACACACACACACGCACACACACACACACACACACACACACGCACGCGCACACCCACCCACCCCTATCGCCCTGTCCGATGGAAGATTAAGACATATTACCATCCAGCATGTCCCCGCTTTACCTTAAGGGTGATTTATACTTTCATGCGCCAGTGTCGCGCACCGGAATACCTGCTCTACAAGCTCACAACGCGGTGCACTGTGACGAGTTGTGAGCTTGTAGATCTGCTATTTTTGGTGCGCAACACCGGCACACAGCTAAGTATAACAGGACTTTTACCTTGCAGGCTAGCTTCACACCTAATTTGTTCCTGTGTGACCTCTCTCTCTCTCTCTATCAGGGAGAGTCTTCTGCGCCTGCGCTAAAGGGACACTTTATGAATAGTCACTTTGCTCAATGAAGGCAGACAGACATCTTCGTGAGTCACTGTGTCCTCTTGGAACCGTTGAGAATGACTCAGTCTTAATGTCCTCTGCATCAAGGGACTGAACGATCCCCGGTGGCCAACGTGAGTCAGCCACTTTGACTGATGCGGAGACTGTATAGTGCTTTTAGATGGCAACGCTGACTCAATTAAGCAGTGTTGTTTGTCCTTGTTGTCGTCTTTATTTTGCTAATGTGTATGTGTGTGTGTCGGTAAGAGACAGAGAGCGAGTGGCAGACAATGGGGACAGAGAATGTGTTCTGGTCTCGCAGTGACCTAGATCAGAACAGAACACAAGGCCAGAAGAAGACACACGCGCACGCACGCACGCACGCGCGCACACACACACACACACACGCACACGCACACACACAAATACAATAGAAACGGGGGCATTACAACTATGCCATTGTCTTGCCCACCCCTCTCTATAGACCCTACAATGCACTGCACTTCCAAGACAGATTCTGTACCTCATTTTCTCCTCTCAACCCTCCCGATCTCCTCTTTCCGTTCTCTCTTGGCTAATTACTATGATTGATTAATCGGCTAGCGTGACATCTCTCTTGGCCCTGTGGATTTTAGCGTGTCGCCCCCAATCAAACTCAGAAAGATGGAAGGAGGTCAAGGTTAAGATTGTCCCTAGAGACTGAAAAAAAGAAATGTGTTGATTGAGGCCGGCCGGCCGGTTGCATCGGTTTCAAAATGGCCACCTCTTGATCCTACGGTAGACCATGGGTTCCCAAACTTTTCAGCCCGCGACCCCAAAATAAGGCGGAAATTGACTCGCGACCCCACCTAAACCTGGAGGTCATTTATGCACATAAACTTGCACGTTCGGTGCGCATTTGTAATGTGTTAAAATGGTAAAATGTACCATTTGTGATCATTTTAGATGGTATTTCATCCATTCTGTTGAATAAAAAGTTTTCAAAAAATGAATGAAATTTTTAATGACCCAAAATCATTTTGCGACCCCACGTCAGTCTCCCGCGACCCCAAGTGGGGTCGTGACCCCTACTTTGGGAACCCCTGCGGTAGACCACCAAAAAACAACCCTCTGAACGCAAGCCGACCGGATTTCTTCAAGACGCACTTGACCCCAGGGAGTGAATCAAACGATGAAAAGGAGTTGTGGGATTAGAAGGCTAAAGCATCAAGGTGAACACTCTTGTTTTCGAGGAAGTGATAAATGATGAAAGAGATGAGGAGAGAAAGATCAACATATTGATTAAAGTGGACAGCGGTGCTGATCCTCAGACCTGCTTGTGATGCACAGCTCTCCTCCGAATCTTATTATTAAGGCCTGTTTCGAGTGGTCATTATCAAATAAAAGGCAGAAGTACAGAGGAGGCTGGTTAGCATGCAGAGCTAACGGGCCGGGGTCTCATCATCCAGTATGACAAAGTTGGGGGGGTTGAAATTTACAGCCAACAATCCATAACTTTTATGTCCTACCTGGGCTTTGAACCTGGGTCTCCCGCGTGAGCAATAAATCAAGTAAGAGGTTATGCCCGCTTGTCTAAAGGGAGAGATTGTGTTTATGAGCTTCATAGAGTACGGTTTGTCAACCAGTATGGGTGTCCTCGACACTAGGGGTCTGCATGTCTCAATGGGAAGAGAAGGGAGACCACTTCCAACCACTGTAGTGCACTTATGCCAGGGATCATTTACGGCATGCCGGTCGTTGTTGAGAAATATCTGAAGGGGGTTATTTCTAAACAACGACCGGTACGCCGTAAATTATCCCGCTTATTACACGAATACTTAATAAATAAATTGACCCAAAAGTAACAACAAAACGAAGTATTTCCTTGCTTACGGTAATCAAAGTATTCCATAAGTGTTGCGCTGGGCAGACACGGAAAAAAAGGAAGTGTTGATCAAATAGAATACATTTTCGGTTACTGAATTGTCTATTTCTCGCTTCAAATGTTTTCAAAAACATTCTTGAGAGCAATGTTTAGCTGCAAATGTCATTGCATGTTTGTTTACATGGCTGTCATGTTGGATACGGCACAAAATCAAGCAGCGCAGCAGGTGCTCTGAGTCTTTGATAAGACAGCGGTCTGTTATATTGCTCATCGGTCATTATTCAGAAATAACACACCACTGAATTGACCAATCAGAATCAAACATTCAACCAAGCCGTGTAATAAATTGTAAACATACACTCATATACAGAGTGGTTAGAATAACATTGTATTCATTAAAATAAGTTCCAGATTGCAGCTTAAGTGAAAACAGAAAGTGTATAAACTCTGAATCATATGGACTATTTACAGATATCAGGATTATCGGTCATGATATAAGTCTTTCACAATAGCCACTGAAAAGTACGGTCCACAGACATGATGACAAACTACCAACATGGGAAATGAAAAGACGGCAATCATCAGCAGTTTCCCCTCTGCTTAAATGAAGTGGTTCATCTAAAAAACAAAAACTAAAAAACTTTAATTTACGAGCTAACACCGTGATGTGCATATCAATACGGCAACATGTCTTGTACAGATCATAAGCCATTAGTGCGTCAGCGGGACTGTTAACTCCAACAGATTGGATCCCATTGGCGCACTGCTTAGTAAACACAACTAGAGAGAAACGCGCTTAGGGCACAGTGATGTGGTCCATTAGCCCTAACCTCTGTGTGTACCATTTGGTCTCGTTGGGACAGGGGGTGAAGTAACACATGGCTAGACATGCTTACACAGACACATTGCTATACGCAGGGCTCCCTCCCTCTAGAGAGCTGCTTTATAGTCCGACTCCAGACTAAATAATGCCTGGTAAAAAATGCTGCACGCACCAGTTTTTCCTTTTTGTTTTCTTTTCCATTGAGGACGCAGAAAATCAATGACAAACAATGAACTGTAGCGTATCTTTGCTAAATATATTCGGGAGTGATTTCAATTCAGACCACTTGATGAAATCGAAATGGGCCTCACCTCGAGAATAAAAGTATAAAGTCAGCCTATGTGGTTGGTAAAATATATCAGAAATCCTTGGCCCTTTTCACCAACCTTGCTCTCTCCACTCCAGAGACCCTCTCCTCTCTGTCTCTATCTCTTAGCCTGAGTGATGTGACAGTGGGAGTAACAAAGTGTAGCACGCAGGGTGAGCCAATCTGCAGCGCGGCGCCAGGTGTTGGAGATAATGTTCCATTGGAGCGTTTCTCTGCGGGCAGCGCAAAGTTCACTGCCGCTGCAGTTTTGATCGATGGCGCGTTGCAGATTGAGTCCTCAAACAAGAGAGGCTGTTAATAAATCCTGACTCAGACAAACAGACTTTGAGGGGCCAACGGCGGAGAGACCGGCAAAGACAGCTATTGATCCACTGGGCGGAGCGCCGGTTGATAACGGCAAACAATAGTTTTGGATGCATAAACCTGACACAGCAAAATAAAGGCAAGTGAACTATTGGAGAAACATGTTGTGCGGCGAATCCAAGAAAGAGAGGGATCTAGGCCCGGACCGCTGGCCTAGAGGTCCGGGCACCTAGGTTACAATGTAGCCTGACAGCACATCGCGGGTTCGAGTCCCAATCCCGACGGCCTTTGCTATGTGTCACTCCCCATATCTATCTCCCTAGTTTCCTGTCCCTACTGTACTATCAATAAAGGCATAAAAAGCCCCAAAAAATATATATATTTTTTTTTTAAGAAAGAAAGAGAGGGATCTTGACATGTTGGATCAGTAATATTCAGACAAATTAACCACTTAAACCCTATATATACTTTGTGACCGGGGTTGTCTGAAGGCCTTTTTTCCCTCTACACAATCTCTTTGCTGAAAATGGTCAATCTACAAGCGTCTGGTATTTTAGCTGATTACAAGCCTATGCCCAGAATAGGGACACTAGCTAGGGTTCATGTGTTATGGCTAGACAGTGTTACAGGCAGAATACAGTGCAAAATTGGACTCCTTTTGCTTGACCTCAAATTGCAGAAGAACAGCATATTATGTTGAAAACTGGTTCCAAATCCCATACAATTCTAAACAATATTAATTTATACATTTTTCAATATGCGTATCTGTCCTGCAGGAAAAACTACAACCCACTAGATAACAACATCTCAACCAATTAGTATGCATATTTCATTGGCACAGACTGCCTAATCTCAGCAGGAAAGGCTGCAAAGCTGTAATGGCTGAGAAATGGCTGGAGATTGAGTGGCAAATTAGCTGTGTGTGTGTGTGTGTGTGTGTGTGTGTGTGTGTGTGTGTGTGTGTGTGTGTGTGTGTGTGTGTGTGTGTGTGTGTGTGTGTGTGTGTGTGTGTGTGTGTGTGTGTGTGTGTGTGTGTGTGTGTGCGCGTGCGTGTGTGCGCGCACTCACGTAATTGCATAATTATAGGAATATTCAAAGTGGGAAACTTTCCATGTGAATTCACAGGAATTTACATAAATACATTGGAATTTTGAGGTTTGTTTACACTAACTTTATTTATCTTGCCATATAAAGAAAAAGGTTTTGTAGAAAGTCCCTTTCATCTAGAATTGCATTTTGTGTTGTTTCTTCTCCAACTATTATAGGCTAACTTCTGCTATAAAACATTTACAAAATCAAAAAAATGTCCAAGCTTAACTTCCAGTAGTATTCTGTTTTTTCTTTCTTTCTTTTTTTTTGTGGAAAATATTACCAGGTAGGGCCCGACAAGCTTAATGCTTCTTCCCAACCCTTTTTCTGGGACTTTTATTACAATTATTGTCTCCGCCAGGCCGAAAGGCATGGCGAGAGAGTATGTTTTACCCCCTGTCCGTCCGTCCGTCCGTCCGTCCGTGCATCTGTCTGTGAGCAGCTAATCTCAGGCACCGTTGGCCCGGTCGCTGCGAAACTGTGCACACACACACACTCCCTGGATGCCAATTCAGAACCTCTGCCCCAAATTCTTCACATGGGCCTGTTATAGCGCCACCAGGAGGCCGATTTGTGCAAAACCCATTTAGTCCTACAGATTTTATCCAAACGTCATGCAAATCGGTACACAGTATCGCTATAGTCATGTGATCAACACGGATCTGTCCAATTTTCCATATTCCATCCTCATTGGCTGTAAGGTTGGCTTCCAAAATGTGTCCGTTTTGAACAAAATGCCTGAAATCATGAACGCAGCTTGCGCTTTCTGTGCAATTTCACACACACATTCCTACTAGCAGAGGAAGAAATGTCACCCTTTTCACATTGGCCTGTTATAGCACCACCAGCAGGTATAATTTAACAAAACACATTTTTGGAACAAAATGCCTCAAATCATGAATGCAAGGTCCGATTGCCGTGAAAGGCCCAAGAAGAAATGGCACCCTTTTCACATTGGCCTATTATAGCGCCACCAGGAGGCCACAATAACCTACCTAACCTGGCGGAGACCTGTGCTCCGAGGAGCAATTTTTCTAGTTATGATTGATATTATGAATATTATTGTAAATATGTAAACCAAATTAATGAATTCTCTCTCTCTCTCTCTCTCTCTCTCTCTCTCTCTCTCTCTCTCTCTCTCTCTCTCTCTCTCTCTCTCTCTCTCTCTCTCTCTCTCTCTCTCTCTCTCTCTCTCTCTCTCTCTCTCTCTCTCTCTCTCTCTCTCTCTCTCTCTCTCTCTCTCTCTCTCTCTCTCTCTCTCATATATATATGTGTGTATATTTTTCCTTTTATACTTGTCCAAAGGATCTGAAAATAAAACCTAACTGAACTGTAGTAAAGCTACGGAAAGTTTCCCAGAAATGTACCTGAACCTTTCCACCCCTTAGCAACTCTAGTCAACCCTAGAAGACAGAACGAGGACAGAGAGGCAGGCAGTGAGAAGCAGCAGGATGTGAAATGTGATAAAGACAGCTTGGTACTATATAATATACTATCACAGCAGGATGCAGGTGATCTCATGTTGCCTTTGACTTGAAGCCTCCCGACATGTGTCAGAGTTTCATTACCATCCGTCACGTCAGCCCCTGAATCTTTCTCCTCACAACCTATGTTTATCCCTGCATGATCTCTCTCTCTACTCTACAGGTCTTTTTATTTACAGTGTACGTACACCATCCCCATTGCAGGAGAGATGCGGGATGTTATAAGGAGATGAACACACAACTGTGAATACTGGCAGAGGATGCATAAATCAAAATTGTGAGCGCATAAATCTAAGAGTGCGTCTTTCGTGCACGCACGATTACCATTGCCTTGGTCTCATGTCTCACTCAAAATAAGGGAAAACTTTGCTGATATGCATCGTGCGCCATTTATATTGCTCATTTCACGTTCGCGGATGATTGCTATGCGGGTTTTCACGATGAAAGCACAACTTGCTGTAAATGATTGCAGAATTGTGGACTTTCATTAGACAATCAGACGGAACTACGCCTCCGCTCAGACACAAATAACAGCAAGAGTGTAAGAGACTGACTGAGAGAGGGGGGTGAGGGAAATGGAGGGAGGAGAAAGAAAAGAGAGAGAGAGAGAGAGGGAGAGAGAGAGAAGAACCACAGTCAGACCCTGCTTGACGTGACCAGACTAGCAATGCCGCGGTGAATCACTGGTAAAAGCTCCACAGCGAAATGATTCTTCTGCTCTCTCTCTGGTTTGGCTTCTGAGAAATAGGCCACAGCATGAGAAATGAATAGAAATTAATTCAATACCTAAACCGAGCATGAACTCGCTCACCCGTCATAAAGCCAGACACAAATCGCATAAAACCTCTATGCAAAAATGGCACCTCCCTACTGTACCAATACCAGTGCAACCATCACCCATGCCCTATTTAGCCGTATCCCCATTCATCAGACAACTGGACCCTCCCAAAATGACGTTAGAAAAGAAAATGACTGCCTATGTGTATGTGCTTGTGCCTATAATAGACTGGTGAAAATGCAAGTGTGCAATTACCTGCATTTGAGCTGCCTGGCAAACAATGGCCAGGCGCATGCACGCGATCACTCAGTTGCACACACACTCAGTCACTGTGTGAGTTTTATTGCAGGAAGTGGTTGAGAGGGGAGCACGTGACTGGCAGCCAATAGCTCGACATGATGGATGTTGCTGTCGAGCCCCGCTGGGAGAGAGCGTATGGGACAAATACACTGTGTTCCCTCCAGGGTGAACAGCAGTTGGCAGTGGCACACACACCCACACACACACACACCCACGCAAACAAACACACACACACACACACACCCACACACACACACACACACACACACACACACACACACACACACACACACACACACACACACACACACACACACACACACACACACACACACACACACACACACACACACACACACACACACACACACACACACACACACATGCGTGCACGCCCACAGAGGAGCACCTGCACGTGTGAACACAAATCTGGCAATGGCACAACTGAGGTAAATGAGTGAAGAACAGCTGCAGTAGATTCAAAGTCAAAATCCTTCAAGGTTACCTATCAAGACAAGTTAAGAACTTTACTACACCCTTGATAACCTGGGACACACAAGTATGAGTTATTTACCCCTGCAGACATTAATTAATGAATTAAAGGGAAAGGGAACTCTGGAACTCTCTGCTGGAGCTGTTGCCCCACGCGACCTGACTCTGAATAAGTGGTTGGATCGATGGAGAAATTAACTCTGAAACACTTTATTGCCCATTATGTACAAATAATACACAGCAAAGTATTACACAGCAAAATCCTAAGTGATAATTTCACTGTGTATACAAATGGATACATTAACACTGAGGCTATACTGTATGACCGTGGTGGGAGGAGAAGTTGAGCAAACAGATTTCCTTTTTTTTTTTATTCAGAAGACCTGCAGCTCTCAGTCTGAGTCAACTTAACAGCAGCTCGATACCCGCAGCTTTGAACTCATTCTCACCTCTTCGTTACCAGCGTTTCAGCTCTCTTCATCAGTATTTCCTTCTCCAGAGAGTGACAAGCCGACATATTCTCAGTCACTCCCCAACTATTCATATTTTGCCGCTTGGTCAGGTGCCTTTGGCGTCCGATGCAGACGCAGAGCGGATAAAAAAATTGACGCACTGTTCGGAACAGGCACACTCTCGCCTCACGGGGCTTACTCCTGACACCGCGCCTGCCTTGGTAACAATATTTTAGAATTGTGTTTCATATCTTATTCATGGCAACACTAACTTGTTTTCAATATCGAGTCTACATGGTCCGTATTCTGTCGTCACCTGACAGCATATGCCGTGGGTGCTCTATAGAAGTGTATTGGCGCCCTCTAGCGCACGGGTTCTCAACATGAGGTCCGGGGACTCCCAGGGGTCCTTGAAGGGGTTCCAGAGGGTCCCCAGCTAAGTGATATTTATGGGAACCAAATCGACCTTATGGGTCAGTGTGCAAATATATCCAAATGGACCCAGACAGGTCCATTTGGTTCCATTTCTACACTCTCATTAACATGTTACAGTGTAGATTGAGGTGCCAGAGATTAAAAAACGAATGCATATCAAACTGGGGGTCCTTGAAATTGAAAAGGTTGAGAGCTAGTACTCTAGCGTGTAAACATGATGCTAGAGGGCATTCACAGCATTGGAAAGGGACACCTGGGGCATGTGACCATATGCAGCTCTATTTGACGTGTATGGCATGACAATGTGTCGCACAAGCAGTTACAGTACATAACAGCCCAGCAGGTATAATCCATACAATCGCTTAAATGTCAGGCGGGGGGCATTGGGTTGAGGGTTCAAAGGGAGAGGAGGAAAGGAGAGTGGGATACCCATCAAAACTCAACAGCTCTGATTTGTCTCGGTAGGATTTGTTCTTGTGGGGGATGAGTTTGCAGAACTTTGCCAAAATCAAAATATGAAAATACGTTTGTTTGAGAACAAACGTGCGCCAGTCGGCGCACTTTGTGTCGTCTCGAGGGAACGCGTTTCACAGATGAGAAATGCATTACGGAGCTTTGCAAAAAAACAACAACAACCAGGCGCCAAAGAAAATGACAAGTCAAATAGCTCTGAGTTCCACTTAGTGACAAGCGGGCGAACGAGCATCAGGCTATTGGCGAGCGTTGGGCGTTATTTACATTGCCTCTTGAGTGGATGGTGATGGGGGTTAGAAAATCGATGTGGATGCAAGTACTGTAATGGTGGAATAATGTGTTCCCCTGGGCACGCCGTACAGACGCGTCCTGTCAGGGGGGAAAGCGGAGGGAGGGCAGGTTTCAGCTGGCGTGTTTACCACCCCTTCCTGCTGCCATATTCAATCCACTCGCACATCCCGGCTTGTTTAGACAGAGTCCTCGGGGCTGTCTGTTGTGGCTGCCTCTTTAGAATGCTAACACTGCGGAGCCGCCAATCAAAGTTGGCCGGGCCGGTGATACCACACAGAGTTAGGGAGTTCAAATTCAAAACATGCTAGTGGGCGGGTGGGTGTGGGTGGGAGAGTGCACGCTTGATGGTGATTGATGGTACTTATGCTGGAAAATTCACCATATCCCTGTACTGTCTGCGAGCTCTTTCCCAGTGTCGATCACTGTCTCTCGCTCTCTCCCACCCTTCTAACCCACCGCCTCCTCTCTTTCTCTCTTATTCCAACCTCCAGTGGTGGAAAAAGTACTGAAATGTTTTACTTAAGTAAAAGTATCAATACTGCAGTGTAGAAGTACTCTGTTACAAGTAAAGGTCCGGAATTCTACATTTACTTGAGTGAAAGTACAAAAGTATTGGTATCAAAATGTACTCAATGTTTACTCAAAAGTAAAAGTACTCAAATGTTTGAAAATAGCCGATCTACAAGCTCACAACAACGACGCATTGTGAGCTTGTAGATCGGCTATTTTCAAATAGCCTATGTATGAAACAGGGCTAAAGTGGTTAATGTATGTTTCATAATATCATAATTTATATCTAAAAAGTAACTAGTAATTAAATCTTTCAAATAATTGCAGTGGAGTAAAAGTACAATATTTGCCTTTGAGATGTAGTGGAGTAGAAGTAAAAGTATTGGAAATTGGACATACTTAAGTAAAGTACAAAAAAATCTAAATTGTTCTTAAGTACAGTACTTAAGTAACTGTACTTAGTTACTTTCCACCAATGCCAACCTCTCCCTCTCTCACACATCATCAGGCTATCAGGTAGTGGGTAAACTTGACTTGATGTCCTCGGAGACGATGTGGATCAATGCATGAAGTGATATTCTGCCCTCGCTCCCTGACCTGCTATTGGACCCCGCTCCCACTGTTGGGCCAGCCCACCTGTCTGTTAAGCTGCCAGTCAATGCAGAGGCCAGAGGAGCTTTCCTGTCATCTCAATAAAGTAGCCAGTGTGATGGCTATTTATGGCAACGCCGATAACGTACCGACACATACGATACACACAGCTCACAACGATACACAGCAGGCGTGTACTTAATGCATTCATCTACTACAAGCATGAATCAATTCCAATCCAGGCTTTAGTCGAGTGCATTTGCCACACGTAAAGATTCATATTGTATAATAATAATATATTACTAATACATAGTAAAGAAAAATCCTCATTCAAGGTGAATGTCATATTCTTAAAATGTTATGCTGTTTTATAAAAATATATTGTATTTTTCAAGGTGAAGGTTCTTATGTGTTATAAAGGTTTTTCCGCTTAACAACTAAACAAAGAAAGAGTGACATTTCATGTAATATGCCCCTTTAACAATGCAAATGAACAACATAACATGCTTGCATGTCTCTGCGAATACTCCATTCACAAAGTCCCCAAGAGTACAATATACAGACGACGATCACCATGCTCAACACTGAATATTTCATGAATATAGCTGACACAGGTAATCACAATGCCATCTAGAGGCACATTACAAGATGGAATCTATTATTGTAAATTGGATATCGTATAGCAGTTCAGTGTGCATATGTGAGCGAGTGTGTGAGTGTGTGTGTGTGTGTGTGTGTGTGTGTGTGTGTGTGTGTGTGTGTGTGTGTGTGTGTGTGTGTGTGTGTGTGTGTGTGTGTGTCAGAGAGAGAGAGAGAAAGCGAGAGAGACGGCAATCAGTGAAACTCTGGTGAGCAGAGGGATCACTGAGCCATGGAGTGAGAAGATGTAAGCAGGTCAGGTCTGTCACACCTCTCTACCTGACCCCTTTAATTGGCCTCGAATCGCAAGGCCTTAATCTCTCCACCCATCTCTTTCTCTCTCTCCACTACCACGTTTATCTCCCCCTCCCTTGCTCTGGCCCTAGTCTCTGCTCTCTGTCTGCTCAGTTGACCCATGTCTTTCCCTTCTTTCTCTGTCCCTTCATCTGTCCAATTTCCCACCCACACTCTTTCCTTACTCTGATGGCTGAAGGCTCATTATTATGGTCTAATGGTCTGACCTCAAACCTACGTAGACCGTGAGACGTCCGCTAGGAAGTGGATAAGACAAAAATGCTGTTGGAGTCAAATAAGGCTAGAGGGCTGGGCTTCTCTAAGTAGTTGTGGGAAAGACGATCATCTTTCTTCATGACTTATCCTACGCAACAAAATGGCAAATGGAAGACCCTTACGTCAGGGGTCTTCAACAGGGGGGCCGGGACCCCCAGGGGGTCCTCAGAGTTACTACAGGGGTCCGCCAAATCTTTGTGTGATAGGATTTTATTTTTTTACCTTAACCACTTGAACCCTATAGCATCCCTTTTCTGAGGAGAACTTTAGGCAACAATAGCAGATCTACAAGCTCACAACGCAAAGAGGTAGGCTATAGGTATAGTAAAAAAAGGTAAATCTGAAACACAATTTTATATAATATAAAGGGGGTCCCTGCTTCATCTCTCAGGTTCTTGGCCTGAAAAACATTGAAGACCCCTGCTGTACGTGATGATCTTTGTATGCTTCTATGGCTTAGCGCAGTTATATCGGTATCGGTGGATATATTGTCCCATAATATATTTATCGTGTATTAGTGCTGCAGTTGCACTACTACAGGTGCCCCGGCCCCTCCGGCAACTATCGCCATTGAGATGGCATTCTCAGAAGTGTGTTTGGAGCCCGTGTCAAAATGTGGTGCTATAGGAGCTGATGACATCATAAAATGTGCAGCGGCAGCAGAGCCGGGGCTGCAGTCTGTGGGAGTTTTTCGAGGGAAAGGGTTCCACACTCTGTGGCCAAGTTAAACTCAAAAGACATCGATATGAGGCTGCAGGGCACAATTCTCCAGTTTTAGGACCACTCAGAGTCAATCAAGTTCCCCTCTCAAAGTGTTTTTCGCTTTAGCGAATGGGCAAAAACGCACACTGACAGAGGCTTCCAGGGCCCATCCATCTCCAAAATGATTCCTCACACAGTATTCTGCTCTCTCTCTCTCTCTCTCTCTCTCTCTCTCTCTCTCTCTCTCTCTCTCTCTCTCTCTCTCTCTCTCTCTCTCTCTCTCTCTCTCTCTCTCTCTCTCTCTCTCTCTCTCTCTCTCTCTCTCTCTCTCTCTCTCTCTCTCTCTCTCTCTCTCTCTCTCTCTCTCTCTCTCTCGCATCTCTGTCATTTTAGATTTCTTTGGGTATTCTAAAATAGCAGATAGCTTGTAGCAGATCTACAAGCTCATAGCACAGCAATCGGCGCTATGAGCTTGTAGATCTGCTATTTTTGAAAAATCACGAAAAGTTGTGCAAATATTAGATTTTTAACTCAAATCTTTGCTTCTGGGGGTTCCTGGAACTAAATATTTTACAAATATTGGCTTTAAGAAATATATATTCCAAGATTTTCACAAATTTTCAAAAATAGCAGATCTACAAGCTCATAGCGCGGGACTCGGTGACGCTTTCCCGGTCTTAAAGGGTTAATGTATGTGTACAGTATATTTCTTTATGTGTCAGAGTATATCCAGAACACAATAGCTCAGTGCCATCCTGCCGTCCCCAAACTCCACCGTGTCTTTGGCTGCCACTTCAAAGTCTCTTTTGTCTCCTTTCTCCGTTTCATAGAGTTCTTTAGATCCGCCAGGCTTAAAGCATGTGTGTTCGCACGTATCGACGTGTTGCTACTAGGGGTGTGCCGATACACTAATTTCACCAAACGATACGATACGATATTTTGCTCACAACTTCGATACGATTTCGATACGATACGATACGCACTTTTTTATTATGAAAATATATGGGGGAGAAAAAAACAAATGCAAACAAATAATTATGTTTTTGCATTATTCAGACATGCAAACTTGTAGCTTTTCAGCTACAATAGCCGTTTTGAAACGGCAAAATAGGGCAATAGTGTGACACCTGACCCGGAAAAAAACAACATATTGTCACCCTTTTCACCCCGGGGCTGTTTGCATGCCTGATTATTATTATTGTAGTAAAAAAAAAAAAAAAAAAAAAAAATGTTTTTTTTTTCAAAACGATATTTTTTTTTTCCAAAACGATACATATCGTCGCGAAAACGTATCGCGATATATCGCGGGACGATATATCGGCACACCCCTAGTTGCTACGTCGAGTGAGAAAGTGGAAGACTACAGTATTTTCACAATTATCAGCAAGCCAGAAACAATACATGAATGTGCAGATGCCTCTATGAATCCTTATGCAGACATGTTCCTGGCTGCACATTATTGTCGCTGTCGGGCAAAAGCATTGTACCGTACGATATGTCCAAATCCGTTACTTTTCAGGAAATGTAACTTGTGGTCCAATGGATCCAGTGTAGTTATTATTTAGTCACAAGCTCTTGTTAAAACATTTCATTGGTTAACCCACAGACAGACTTAACACATTGAGTGCCAAAACCGGCAAAAGCCGTTTTCTTTTTTCCACAAGGGGCGCTGTAACGCAACTTAGGAATGATCCTAGGACCCTTTAAAACGGAATGGACGGATGTGGCGTCAGTCCAAAACGATAGGATCTTGAGAAAAAGTTTTAATACAGTGGTCAAAACAAGCCATTTTCGACGCACCATCACTCTGGAATGGTGGATCGCGCTAGAAATATTATTGTTCCAGTCGTTAGACGGACCCTCGACCATCGCGCAGACAACTTTTGTTTACATCCAGGTCCTCGTGGTGGCTTCTACAGCTCTAAACGATCGGCGTAAACGGTAAGGATGTACACTGTTTTAAAAAACCTCTGGTACTCGATGTGTTAAGATGACAACTGAGATCTCCATATATGGGCATATCAGCGTGCCCATATATGGGCATATCCTGATGACATCAGGGATCTCCATATATGGGCATACAGGGTACATGGACTGACAGATACAGCTATCTCCATATACCGTATGGGTATAAAAGGGACATGGACTGACATATACAGAGATGTCCATACTGTATATGGGCATCAGTCGGGTTGGCGGTGCAGCGTAATTTAAAGAAATAGCGAGAACAACATATCTACCAGCTCTCAACACGTCACAATGAAATGTCTACTACTTTTGCATTACACTGTCATACGACCAGGTATACTATAGGGTATTCATTTATGGAAAAAAATAAAAGCTGAAATATGGAGATACAAGGTTTCTGCCTGATAGTGATGATGCAGAGTCTACTGTGCATGTGGTAATACAGTATGTGTGCGTGCGTGCGTGCGTGTGTACTGTACATGCTGACTGGCAGTGGTAATCATGGCCACTAATTACTTCCTGTGCTGCGAGAGCTGTCAGAAAGAGGCAGAGCTGCCACAGATGGTGAGAGACACACACTGACACTAGGATATCCTACCTCTTCATCATCATCTATGTTGTGCGCGGGTGTGTGTGTGTGTGTCTGTGTCTGTGTGTGTGTGTGTGTGTGTGTGTGTGTTTGTGTTTACTGTTTGTGCACACATGCACTCACTCATTGGCCAGTAATGCGAGTATAAATCATACTTGAGAAGCATTGACCACATGGAAAAATGGAGTGTCTGCTTGTCAGCTGATTCTTCAATTCATTAATTCGTGTTAAAGATGCAGGTTGGTCGATTATAAGCACGGGAGCATCTCCAAATAGCTTTTGTGCTGAACAGGCAAGGATCAAAACAAAACAAAATGTAGCTTCCAGCTCATAATTCTCTCCCTCTGTGGTACACAGTTAAACAGAGTAGACCACAGCGATGCTGCTATAGAGACAGATTCAGGCTAGTTTATTTAGTCAGGCAATTATTTATTAGACATATTATAGCTATGGTAACTATTTTGGATAGACCTTTTGTTTGTTTGTACACAAATACTAAGAATGTTATTTAGATACTGTAGCATGTTGTTTAGATGGTAGAGGTTAGATAGATGTCTTACATCTCAGTTACTTTGTATCATTGTTTTTCTTTGCATTTTATTTACTTGACCATTGCCCTGTTGTTTTGTTGACACTCATGACACTTTATGTACAGTATGTGTGATATTTGATATGTTTAATACTATTTGTTATCTAATGTGTAACTGCTATTCATGGGCAGCTTGCACTGCCATAATTTCTAAAAGCAACTAAAAGAAACGTGTGAAAAGTTTACAGGCAATAAAGTGAAGTTGACTTACTCCAGTCATTCTGGATAAGAGCATTTGCTAAATGACTAAATTGTAATCATGGTCAATTGCAAAACAAATTATATTAACTACATGCAGGGAGATAAAATAAAACTAATACAAAAATAAACTAAACGTTTAGTTTTTTCATCAGACAATTCCACTCCACTGAGGTAAATAAATTAATCAAAGTGATGTACGTGACCATCAGAAATAGTTTAACTTTTGCATTAAATGTATTTAAGCAAATGCAGCCAAATGCAGTCTAAACCAATCCAGCAATCTTCCAGCTTCAGCCAAATGCAGCCAAAACCAATCCAGCAATCTCCCAGCGACAAAAGAAGCAATTGACCACACCTGTCAATAGCTATTGATTGCTGCCCACTCTCACTGGACAGGGTGTGCCACCAGACTTCACCTTAGTGACACTAGTCCCAAGCAGGACACAATTCCAATAATAGCCAGCCAACCCTTACCCACCACTAGCTGTGACTCCAGTCTTTAGGGGTTATTGTTGGCTGGGTGCCCACTGCTGAATCAAATCCTTCCTCCATTTGCCGTCTCTATACCCAGCGATGCAGAGGGCCCCCTGCCTCTCTCTCTCTGCTGACGGAGTTGCCCAGGGCTGGACCAGCTCCACCACCACCTCGGCTTGAATCATTTCCAAAGGTTCTGAGGAAGTATCCGTCCCCAACCTTTCCATATCTCACCCCAGGTTAGGGCTGGGCAATTCACCGAAAATACATAGAACCAATAACCGACTTAATCTAGCTCATGTAGGTTAATCGAACAATCGAGAAGCAGGTTTTTTAATATCATTCATATCAATAAATCAAGACTTTTTTTGTATCGATTTTTTATAAAAGACTACATCAGTCTCATTAACCCCTTAACCCTGTATTATACTTTATTGTACAATGGTGGCATACGAAATGAAAATAGCTGATCTATAAGCTCCCAACGCGTCACAATGCAACATGTTGTGTGAGCTTGTAGATCTTCTATTTTCACTGGTAAAAAAATAAGAATGGTTCCTTAATCATAATCGAGGTAAAAGTTTTAAATAATCATGATATTATAGCCCTATATACCTGAGGTCTTATTCCTTCAGCACTGTTGCTCCCCTGTCCCAGATTGGTCCCTCACCACTGGGCTACCTACCCTTCACCCCTAACACCCATCCCACCACAACAACAAGCTCCTCTCTATCTTCATTAGAAGAAAAGCCAATGCTTCAGCAACAATGAGGAGAGGACCAACCTTAAAGGGGTAGTTCACACCTTTAGGTTCTCATATCATTCGCACTGTGAACACGCGTGTACGTGTGTGCGTGCGTGCGTGAGAGAGAGAAAGAGAGGGACAACATATTGCAGATTTGTGTGAGCAACATGTTGCTTGCGATTCAACACATTGAATCATCATGAATCATTGGTCTCGACTAGGCCAGCAGAACATCAGGACAGGAAGGAGGTACTCTCGTGCTCATAAAAAAACAAAGCTATTATCAAAAACATGACATTGTGGTCGGGCTGGCACCTCGTCAAATGAATCATCCCTGTTCTCAGACAGAGTGGACCACTGGCTGAATGGGGAGAAACAGCGTTCAGTTTTTTACGCCCGAAATATCTGGAACAAACTCCCAGAAAATAGCATGTCTGCTGCAACTCAGATCTTTTAAATCACAGCTAAAAAACACCTCTTTTTAATTGAGATGTCTTGACTTATTCTTCTGCACTGTCTTATTTTTCTATAAAAAATACTTGTTGTTGTTTGTTATATACTATTCAAATGTCATTTTATAGTGTTTTTTGCTAATATGTTTCTTTTGCTATGTTTTCTGTAAAGCACATTGAAATGCACACCGTTATTGAAATGTGCTATACAAATAAACCTGCATGAGGTACTCCCCCCCCCCCCCCCAACATATTCCTGGCTCAAGCATTCCCAGGACTGAGTGCAATAAAGGGCCGGGGGTACTCACCACTGTGAGGAGCCGTCCGTGCCGCTGACCTCCAGAAGGTCATAGTCATCCTCAAGCTGGAAGTCGGAGAAGACCAGGGCGATGGTGTCTCCGGGCTCGGCCAGCACGGTCCAGGTGCAGTCGGCGTTGTTGGTGTACTCCCCGGGGTAGTTGGGGCTGGTGATCACCCCACTCTGGCCCCGCAGGGTGCCCCCACAACCATCATCAGCTGCAAATCAAATCACAGCAGAGAGAGGACAGATTCAGTTGTTTAACCCATTATGGCCTGAGTTTCGGATTCTACAAAATGTCTATATCTATATCAGTGGTTCTCAAAATGTTTCATGTCAAGGATCCCCAAAATGATATGCATTTGGCCGCCGACCCCCATCTCAAAACATTTTTTCCAGGGACTCCAACAAGCAAAGATTTGAGTAAAAGTGTTTGCTTTAAAAATATGTATATTCAAAGATTTCCACAAATGTTCAAGATTTTTACAAGCTCTACAAGCACATAGCGCAGCACTCGGTGCCGTGCTATGAGCTTGTATATCTGCTATTCTTGAATAGCCAAAGTATAAAATAATGGTTTAAGACTTTAACACATTCCCTGACATTGACGGATATTTTCGTCATTTCAAATCCAACTTGCCTACCACTGACATTTCCGTCAATTAAAAAAAAACTATGAATGATCCCTAGACTCTGAGAGAATCATAGAAGCAGAGATGACGTTATCCCAAAAACAGTCAGTCCATCCACTCCCATGTTATAAGATGTAGAAAAACACATTTTTTTGGGTGAAAACTAACCATATTCAACTGCCGATTACAACAGAATGGACGATTACGGTAAAGTGGATATACAAAACCCTCCCCCTCCCCCCAGACAGCCTTTGTTTACATCGTGTCCTCATCATGGCTTCCGTGGCACTTTGTGGATCGTAAAAATAAGGTAAAAAAAAAACACTGGTAGCGGCAGATGAATTCATTAATTAATACCTGGCAGAGAATGTGTTAAGTGGTTACACAGATGCGTTCCTGGTTTTAATGAGTTATGTTATTGTGAAGCACTTTGGGACTATGGAACTACGACAAGTTTTTTTCATTTTTTTTTAAGGTTTTTCTCTTGAACCGTTCACCCCTTTGAGCACTGGGAAATTTAGTGCCACTGACAAAACACTTTCATTAAGAAATGTTTATATGCTATTTTTTCCTCCCCCGTTTATGGCCACAGGACAGTGTGCAGATAGTCTTTTGGATTCGGGAGGATAAGAATTAGAGCGTGTTATTTCTATGTCTGCTATTTCCACCAGGGGCCAGAGACATGCAGTCACAATTTGTAGGGTTGGAAATGCCCTACAATAGACCTACAGCACGGCGTTTGGGGGAGGGTGTGATGCAACTCAACGCAATGCAAAGCAAAGCAAAGGGAGAGAGATTTACATTCTAATAATTAATTCCTATTTGGGTTAATCAACGCAATTATTTTGCCCTAATTTAGGATTGCTTTAAGGGGATAAAGTGTGTGCTTGCTTGTTATGTTGCTGTGAGAAACTGGCCTCTGGAGGTTTTCATCACCACTTTTGATATGGACCATCATGCATTGGTGTGGTATTTTTGCATTGTACTGTGTATGAAAGGATTTGACGCATGAACTGGTAAACAGGTTCAAGGCTACTTAGATACTACATTAGTGGTTCTCACACATGTTTATGCACACTGATATGCATTTGGCTGAGGAAAATAGCCGACGTACAAACTCACAACGTGTCGCATCTCAACGCGTTGTGCACTTTCAATAAGCCAGGGCTTAAATGTTTAAACAGTTCCTCATTCATGTTGAGGACCCCCTGTGACCGGCTCCTCAAGGACCCCTGGGGGTCACCAGACCCCACTTTGAGATTGAGTGACCTACATGACATGTCAAAAAAGTATACATAGACTTGCTTCGTCACAGTGTAAAGTCTGTGAGTACCTGTGTGTTCAAGGTGTTCATTGTCACATGCATCTGCAATACAGCTAGTAGCAACATCATAGGCAGTGAAATTCATGCAATTAAATGTTTTCAAGTGCGAAAAAAAAGATATAAGATCACCAGAAAATACAATAAAATACATATCAGTCTGAATACAAATACGTTGAGACTAGAAATGTAAGCTCAAACATCTCTCTATGTCAAGAGACATGCTCTTCCTCCCTCCAGCTTTCTGTGGGTGTGTGGGGCATTAATAACAATGTTCTGGGGATGTATGAAAAGGCACAGAGCAATGCGGGTATCCGTAGGCTCTGTGTGGAAGAGACAGACATGTTTTGCTTGTTGCGATCTTTATAATCTTCACCAATAAGAACAACACTACTCCACAAGAACAATGGTGGTGTAACCAAGAGCTTTGCTGGGATCATATTTTTGACATGCATAGATTATCAACTATGATGCAAACTATTGTTGCATGCCTGCAGCCGAAGGGACAGGAGCATTGTAATTGACCACTAGTGTAGATCACCTACGCCCGACGGACAGCTTGCAACCGACAGGGATAATTGTTCTACGAAAATGACATAGTTGAAAAAATAACAATTTTTATCCCGCGATTTTGTAACCCTTATTTTTCACCCGGTGTCCTGGGCGCTACACTCCCCTCACCAGCCTAGGGAGGCCAGGGCCGAGCTCATGCCTCCTTCAATGCATGAGAGCCAACTGACCTTCTTGTCACCTGACAGGGGGGAGTTTCCCTGGTTGGACGTAGCGCGTGGAAGGAACACGTTATTCCAACCAGTTCCCTTCTCCTCCATCAGGCGCTCCGGCTGTCATGGGGGAGGCGGTATAGCGACCAGGATTACTACATGTTTTTGTGAGGGTATTAACTACCCTGAGAGACACGGGGAGAACATACAAACTCCACACAGAGTAGGCCCTTTCGCCAACCCTGACGCGGAGGAGAAGACACGCCCCCAGCGTCCCCGGCGGGAATCGAACCCAGGACCTTCTAGCTGTGAGGCGACATCGCTACCGACTGCGCCACCGTGCCCTCCTGCCATTGAACAATTTGAGAAGAAAAAAATCGGGAGTTGAGGTCCTTGGCCTACTGAAGCTGAGAGGCCTGGTATTTTGCCAGCTTTGCTGCGGACAGACACACACATGGGCAAATGCATGGCGTGTGTGTGTGTGTGTGTGTGTGTGTGTGTGTGTGTGTGTGTGTGATGAAGAGTACAAATTGAAAGCGAGAGTGAGTGAGAGTGAGCGAGAGAGAGAGAGAGAGGCGTGGGATTGATAAGCGGAGACTGGCTAGCAGAAAGAGAGTGTGTGTGTGTACATGTGTGTGTATGTGTGTGTGTGTGTGTGTGTGTGTGTGTGTGTGTGTGTGTGTGTGTGTGTGTGTGTGTGTGTGTGTGTGTGTGTGTGTGTGTGTGCGTGTGTGCGTGCGTGCGGCGTGTGTGCATGCGTGTGTGTGTGTGTGTGTGATCTCAAGGAAGGCAGGGGGGGCTCACAAGGGTTGGGCCCTGCCAATCATCCATCCAAGCTGTCACCACAGCAACCCCCCTCCTGGGAGGGAGTGAAGGCATGCACGGAAGAGCGGAAATCTGTGAGGTGTGAACTTGAAGAGATGGGGTGGTGGGAGGGTACCACGACGGAGTGCAAGAGGGAAGGAATGAAGAGGATGACAGGTGACAGGCTGGGATGGGGAGTCGGACAATGAAGGAAGAGAGAGAGTGGAGGGGGGGGGGGGGGGGTCGGGGGAGGGTGGGTGGGGGTGACAGGTGACGGCTGCAGCGGGAGAGACAGGAAGTGGAGGGTAGAGCTCGGTGAGAAGAAAGGACACCGGTGCAGATTGATATTCCACAGCAGACGCCTTCTTCACACTTGAGGAGCAAACTAAACTCTCCCCTTCACCTCCTCTCACTCGCTCCGTTCCGCAGCCTTCGCTGGCCTTTGAAAAAGTGTAAAATTGTAAAGTCTAAAATCTCGCTGCAGATCCGCCGGGCTTCTTCGGGAACGTCTCAACTATGCGTGTGTTCTTATCCGCGAGGGGGGACGCGTTGCATTACGACATTTATTTTAATCTCTTGTCGCAGTTTTGCTCACAGATGTCACTTCGTTTCCCGCGGCTCGACGGTGTGCGTTTCCAGCCTGTCGCCGACGATGTCACGCCGTTTCAACCGGTGGAAGGACTGTCTCGCTCAAGTCTTCCTCTGACATCCGTGGCAACCAAACTGTGGGCCAGCATGGATGATGTATGCAAGTCCCCCCCGTCCCCCCCCAGCCTGGAATCAAGACTGAGGTGCTCCTTCAGCGTTTTCTTTCTTTGTATTTTTTTCTTTGTATTTTTTTACTCCCAGACTTCTCAGTCTGGGAGTCTTCCATTTGAGATTTCCGAACGTCACCTGTTACGACTCACAGTAGGAAGGGAAGTGATTTGAAATTGGTAGCCCCTTTTTTATTGATTGATTGATTGATTGAATGTTTTATTTGAATAGATCAGTTGAAAAAAAATCAAGGCACATCTTCCAAAAAAAGTCAAAAAGCTTTACAGTATTTTCCGCACTATAAGGCGCATCTGAGTATAAGGCGCACCTTCAATAAATGTATTATTTTCATATATAGGGCGCACCGCATTATAAGGCGCATCCGCACTATAAGGCGCACTGACGGTGCGCCCTATAGTGCGGAAACTAAGGGAACCAATATTGATACATATATAAGGCGCATCGGATTATAAGGCGCATCCGCACTAAAAGGCGCACTGACGGTGCGCCTTATAGTGCGGAAAATACGGTAATTATAAATGCTTGCTCATCTTATAAATATTTTAATTGTTTTATTGCAAACAGTTGAGCAAGTACAATTACGCAAGCAATGCTAAAAATGTTTCCATTGTGGTCCCTTTCACATAAGAAGACTCCCAGACTGAGAAGCGAAGTAAAGTTAAATAAATAATAATGATAAAAAACGCTGAACGAGCACCTCAGTCTGGATTCCAGCCGCCCCAGCACACACATGACATAACAAACATGAACATGCTCATGCCGCATAAATGAGCACAACTACATCACCACCCGCACCGACACATTAGGCAAAAACTATCCACGCATGCAGATGCAACGAAAGCCCTGCGCCCTGCAGCGCGCCTCCCTAACCCCGAACACACACACACACACACACACACACACACACACACACACACACACACACACACACACACACACACACACACACACACACACACACACACACACACACACACACACACACACACACACACACACACACACACACACAAATGCATGTGTCTGCATGCATTTAAACACATAGTTGCACCCAAGACAGAGAAACTATGCTTGTGTGTGCAGCAAGAGAACAGTAAGCATTTATCTTTATACAGTATATACCACAAAGAAAAGGCAGAGATGGAAAAATGGGGGTATAAATTGTCACACAAATAGCAGAAAAAGGAATGCCGATCTGAATGGAACAGAGAACGTACGAGAAAATAAGTGTGAAAAGGTAATTTACATACAAATAACCTTAAAAGAAAAGTGCTAAAGTATTTTTCTTGTTTTATTTGGCCAAGCAAAGAGTAAAACAGGTGAGTGAAAGATAAGAAATGTGAATCAAGGATTCCCCCGGTGAATCACCAAGATTAAAAATATATATATACGTATACCCCCCATAAATATGTAAAAGGCAATAAACCCATTAAAACCGGGAAATCTGTGTCACTTTAGATTTGAACCACTTGAACCATCATTTTATACTTTGGCTATTCAAAAATAGAAGATATACAAGCTCATGGCGCTTCACTTTGTGCCGCACTAGGAGCTTGTAGATCTGCCATTTTTGAAAAGTAGTGAGAATATGTGCAAATCTTTGAATACATATATGTTTTAATACATATCATTTAGGGGTCCTTCACACGAAAAGGTTTGAGCACCACTGACAGAGCAACATACGTTTTTTCCAAAAAACTGTTAGGATTTAGAATACATTTGTAGAATCGGCCTCAGGTCTTAAGGGGTTAACAATCCTGACATCTCTGTGCTGCCACCGCTATTGCACCCTGCTGACTGTGTTGCCACTGCTATTGCACCCTGCTGACTCACCTCACAGCCACTAAAGAGCCCCCACCTGGAGGACATAGTGCCTCCAACCTATAATACAAACTATTATGTGCCATTGAGAGGTTATGGGTATTATCTGCGACTCAACTATCCAACAGTACTGGTAGCACACTGTGTAGACCTCCTCTGGGTCTGGGGTGGTGGGGGCAGCCATGCCCATTCTGCTCTTAAACACATGGGCAGGCGCTGTAGTGACATTAACAGTACAGCTATGCATAATGAGCGAGCGCTCAGGTGTGTATACTGACTTTTGCGCGTGTCGGGAGACCTCAATTAATCGAGACGGAAATTGCCAGTTTCAAAAAACTTGTTGCCGTGTAATTTGTGCCGAGGAAGTGGCATAATGACATCCTTGGGTGCCTGAGCACGTTATTTCCAGTGGTGTGCCCTGGCGGAGGTGAGAGAGAGAGAGAGAGAGTGAGAGAGAGAGACAGAGAGAGAGAGACAGAGACAGAGACAGAGAGAGAGAGAGAGAGAGAGAGAGAGAGAGAGAGAGAGAGAGAGACAGAGACAGAGACAGAGACAGAGAGACAGAGAGATAGAGAGAGAGAGAGATGTGTTTGGAACCAAAATGCATAACCTTAGTGAGTGAAGGAGAAGATGAGAGAGAGGACAGAGATGGGAGTAATAATAATGCAATTATATATAAAAAATAAAGGCAAATAGGACTACACTATCTGTGCTATATGGGAACTACAGTACGTATGTGTGGAAATACGGCATTGAATGGCCACCAGTACCCCAAACGCCTCACAAGGCCTCTGCAAACGTAAAAGTTGTTACACACACACGCATATGTGGTCTAGGCTGTCATTTCGGCGTAACGTTAACATGATCGCATGTGTGATATCTGTGCTACACATTATTGCGTATATGCACTCATACGGCAAAACTATGACTACATCTATCTTCTACATCTGTAGTTAACTAACCCCAGAGGTCTACTTGGTCCCCTCCTTTTTCACTCCACGCCAAGTCTCTCCACCAGAAATAGCTGATCTACAAGCTCACAATGCTTGCGGATCTGCTATTTTTGCAGCGTGTCTGTCTGCCTATATTATGAAATACCCAGAATAGGGACACCAGGATTCAAGTGTTTAACTTAGTAAACCGTAGAAGCAGGTGTGGTGTTGAGTGAAGCTACAATGATCATCTGACACAGCACCTATAACACTTTCCAGTTGACATGGAGAGGCAGGTGTGGCACTGAGTGAACAGACAAGGATGAATTGGTACCCTGCCACATGCAGGTGTGAACTGTAAAGCACTACGATGATACACATATTACACATAAGCCTGTGCCGCTTGTGTATAGCAGCAAAATACACAGTGAAAAATAGTCATATTGACATCTTATCAGCAGTTCTTTACATATTTGATTCTTTTTCACTATTGTTTCAATGCATCAACAGAATATTTTATAGACAAGCGAAAGTAACATTTCCACGACTATTTTCCATTGTTAGTTGGCTTTTCAAAATGTTTTACACAGTGCAATGATGGTAGTGTTCTGTGCAGCCTAAACATTCTTTCAGTGTGTGTGTGTGTGTGTGTGTGTGTGTGTGTGTGTGTGTGTGTGTGTGTGTGTGTGTGTGTGTGTGTGTGTGTGTGTGTGTGTGTGTGTGTGTGTGTGTGTGTGTGTGTGTGTGTGTACTATCATGGTTGGACAGGGTTATGATTTCAGTAGCTTGCACCTGGCCCTTAATTGCGGTCAAGTTAATCCTGGGCTCACCTTCTCCCATGCGTTTGTAGGAAATTAGTATTAGATAAAACTGTTGCTTTGTTTGGGCATGTCAAAAAGTTTCAATCATTTTATTTAGCGCTAATCCAAATGAATCATCAATATAATTAATTTAATTTAATTTAATTGCTTCACACCTTCCTGCTTCACAGCGCTTTACTAAAAGCCACACTGCCACACCATTCTGCATTAACTAGATTCTACAAGACGTTCTAAATGATGCAGTACGTATTATGTCAGACACTGCTCCATATACAGCAGTGCAGAACGTGTGGCCATCGTAGCGCAATACTTGTAGATCTGCTATTTGTGCAGCGTGTCTGTCTGCCTGTATTATGAAATACCAAGAATTAATTTAATTGAATTGCTTCTCACCTTCCTGCTTCACAGCACTTTACTAAAAGCCACACCGCCACACCATTCTGCATTAACTAGATTCTACAAGACGTTCTAAATGTTGCATGTCAGACGCTGCCAGTGTTGGGAAAGTTCACTTTCTACATGAACTAGTTCAAAGTTCAGTTCACACATTTTAAAATTAACTAGTTCAGTTCATAGTTCATAATTAAACATGTTGAACTAAAGTTCATGGTTCCAAAAATCAACTAGTTTAGTTAATTTTGTTTTGTACATTGTGATTGCTTTACCATTTGTCACTTTTTCTTTTACTATTTTAATCAAATAAAATAAAACTAAGTTCATCTGTGCTGCTTATTATTACTTACGAAACATGTACCAATGCAAAATGTGCTTACCTGCTTGGCCCAAATGTTAACTAGGTGTCCGGAGTATTTGTGCAATGTATTAGACCATATTTTTCAATTAAGAAGTGTTTTAATCCCGCCTGTGGCCGATTCTGTCAGAAGTTCCCAATGGGCGGTAGTGACGGGGCGCGGAAATTGCACAAATTGCACAAATACTCATTGCACAAATACTCCGGACACCTAGTTAACATTTGGGGCAAGCGTGTAAGCACCTTATATTTTGCATTTGTGAGAGAGCGCCGTTCACAAACCCCAGAATGAACGCATTCACAATAACGTTCATGTAGCGGAAATACAGTACGTTCAGTTCACGTTCGCCCAAAACATGAACGAGTTCATGAACGATCGTTCATTGAACGCGTTCAGGCACAACACTGGACGCTACTCCATATAGTGCAGAACGTGTGGCCATCGTAGTACAATACTTGTAAATCTGCTATTTGTGCAGCGTGTCTGCATACCTATGTTATTAATACCAAGAATAGGGATGCCAGGATTCAAGTGTTTAACTTAGTAACGCATAGAAGCAGGTTGAGTGAAGCTACAATGATCACCTAACGATTTCCAATTAACATGCAGAGGCATGTGTGGCACTGAGTGAATAGACAAGGATGAATTGGTACCCTGCCACATGCAGGTGTGAACTGTAAAGCACTACGATGATACACATATTATATTACACATACGCCTGTGTATAGCAGCAAAATACAGAGTCAGAAACAGTCATATTGACATCTTATCAGCATTCTTTACATAATTGATTCCTTCTCACAATTGTTTCAATGCCTGCATCAAAATAATATTTTACAGACAAGCGAAAGTAACATTCTCCCATGCGTCTAATAACTGTAGGAAATTAGTATTATATTGTGATAAAACTGTTGCTTTGTTTGGGCAAAAAGTCTCAATCATTTTATTTAGCGTTAATCTAAACAAATCATCGATATGACTAATTTTAATTTAATTTAATTGCTTCACACCTTCCTGCTTCACAGCGCTTTACTAAAAGCCACACTGCCACACCATTCTGCATTAACTAGATTCTACAAGACATTCTAAATGTTGCAGCACGTATTATGTCAGACGCTGCTCCATATAGTGCAGAATGTGTGGCCATCGTAGCGCTTCACACAAAGCCACACCTCCACACCTGCCTCTGCATGTAACTAGCTTCTAAGATGTTCTAATGTGTGTGTGTGGTGTGTGTGTGTGTGTGCGTGCAGGCATGTGCGTGGGTAGTTAGTTAGGTTGGAGGTGGAGGCTTGTTCTGGCACATGGTTCACAGCCATGTGCGTTCCTATGTGGGCTTCCTGACTCCCAGCCTGACTACAGATGGCACAGCATCACAGCGCTCTGCTCAGCAGGCCCTCTGACACAAAACACGGGCCACACAGACACACGCACACGCACACGCACACACACACACACACACACACACACACACACACACACACACAGAGATGTGTGACTCGCATCCATCATGCAAAGCCTTGTTTTCATGCAATGTCATCTCCTGCAAAGTCGGGGTGCACATGCAGCGCGTATATGGCTGACATCGTATTTGTCCTGTGGTAAACTATTTCGCGGAGTTAAGTCACGTTGGGTCAGACAGCACACACTGGCAGGTGTCTTTGCCATGGGGGGTCTTGCTAACAGTGTGAGGAGGACAAATGACACAAGTACCTCACTGGGCAGAGAACACATGTGGTCCTGTCATTGTAAATAAGACATTAGTATAACAACAGTAGCCCAGGGCAAATGCTCCACAAAATGTGTGGGTGCATGAAGAAGTGCACGGTTTGCGCTTATACAGTATGTTACTGTTCATAAAAGAAGAACAAGTAATCAGTATGTGTGCCAGAAATTAAGAATCCAAACGTAACTATTTTATTTGTTTTGGTTTTGTTGTGTTGATTGTATTTCTCCTGTTTTTCAACCTGTCTGCTATGACACCTGCATTTCCCTCCAGGGATCAGCGGAGGTTCATATTATATTACTGTGCAATGCATCTATCTATTTCTATTTGACAGGGTACTTGTTACTTCAATCTTGCACTGTATTCATATTACACTAAATGTGTGGCCTTGGTGGCATATGGAACACTATCTTACTGTATGTCCATTACTATTGTACTGATACGACTAGTGCGTGCCGTGTACAGTAATTGTACCTGCACCAATGTCACTGACTCAAATGTATTTGCCATTATTGAGGTTGACAAATAAAGTGTGTACAGTATGATTCTTTCTGAAGCATTTCATTCAAAATATATGAACCAACAGCAATTTCATTATAATTACTTTTAGATAGTCTACTGTTATTATTTTGAGAAAGTATGTCATTATGTTTAGATGCTAAGCAATTATTTCGAGATAAGCAAGTCATTATTTTGAGAGGTTTCTCATTACTCTTGAGATAAAAAGTCATAATTTCGAGAATGTTTCTCATTATAATGACTTATACTGCATCTTTTTCCCCCATCTCATCGGTCGAAAACACGCTTCCATAATTTTGAGATGAATCCACTATAAAACCGGGAAAGCGTCTGTGTCATTATTTTAGATTTCTTTGGCTATTCAAAAATAGCAGATATACAAGCCCATAGCACGGCATCGAGTGCCGCGCTATGAGCTTGTGTATCTGCTATTTTTGAAACATTTTGAAAATGTGTGCAAATCTTTGAATACAGTATATATATTTTTAAAGGGATTCTAAGCAACATTAAGCCTAAATTAAAAACATATTTATATATATATATATTTTGCATTTTTTCCCCTCTATCAGCCAATATATAATGATGCTGGGGTGTTTTCCTGCATTGAAACACAGTCCTCTTTCTGAAATCCGTATTTTCCCTACAGTTTATGTTTGTCCGGGACGTAAAAGCACTGACGCGCATGTGCGCGTCCGTGTCCGTGTGAACTGTTCGAGTGAAACCGAATGGAACCGAGTTCCGCTGTCAAAAATGGAACGAGCCGCCATTGTTTTCTGTAGGCAGTTTTTACTTTTTACTTTCGGTTTTAAAACGCTCTCAAACTTCTTTTTTGAGGCACGGAATTTACTTTTAAGATATCGTTTGGATAGAATTTAGTTGTTTAACTTCATATATGTGGTCAATTTATCATGACAGAGCCTATTTAAAAATAAAAATTCAGAGAACCGGCAGGGGCGGCCAGTGACACGCATTGTATCCGAATAAAGCAACCTATTTTCGGCATGGCCCGTTTAGAAGTCTGCCCTGCGTCACCCCCTGGTGGTCGGGGAAACAAACTGCTGATGAGGAGGGGGGGTTCAGTTTAAGGGGTTCAAGTTCAGTTTATCTCTGAACTTGCCTACAATCCCTTTAAAGCGAACATTTGTAACTCAAATCTCCGCGTTTGGGGGTCCATGAAAAAGTTTGAGAACTTAAGTAGCAACATAAGTTTTAAAAAAAAGAAAAAAGGAAAAAAAATGATTTAGAAGACATTTGTAGAATCGGCCTCAGGTCTAAATGGGTTAAATCTCCTTTTTGACTCGGCAAGTATGCATGACACCCTCCCATGTACTGTACTGATATGTGTGCTCATCCATTACAGTACCTCTGCAGTAGGGGAGGGGGAAGTCCCAGGCCGCGGTGCCGGCAGAGGTGGCCAGGCAGGACAGGGTGGTGTGGCCCTCCAGCACGTAGCCCTGGCTGCAGCTGTAGCGGATCTTGTCTCCTATGTTGAAGGTGGAGCCCTGCTGGAGGCCATTGAGCAGCTGCCCAGGGTTCCCACATGTATAGCTGGGCAATGCTGGGGTGGTAGAGAGTGAGAGGGAGGGAGGTAGATGTAGGTAAAGAGTGAGAGGGAGGGAGGGAGGTAGAGGGAGGTAAAGAGTGCGAGGGAGGGAGAGAGGTAGAGATTGAGAGAGAGAGAGATGGAGGGAGACAGGAGAGACCAGGTTAATTAGTGAGTCCATGGTGCAGAGTTTGTGATCGCGCTATGCCGTGGTGACAATAACAATATTAAGCACTTAACCATTTAAACCCTATATACTTCACTGACCATGGTCCCCCAAGGGTTTCTACTTTGTCCTCTCCTCTTTCCCCTCTACAACAAATCTCTCACCGCGCGCAATGCGCGGTCAGCTTGTAGATCGGCTATTTTCACCACATGACACCGCACGACACCGCCTGTGCGACAGAGTAAAAATTAAGCATATTGGCCTAGGCTAGTTTTGAGAATTTTCCCCTATAGTGACATGCCAAAAATAGGGACATCAGGGTTAATGAAGTGAAAGGTATACGTATACTGTAGGGACAGAGTCCAGTGAAGTGTAATAGGGAGGATGGATACGAGTTCACAGATGTGCATACCCACAACTGCACACATATGCATAATACTCTAGAGATCCAGGAGAAAGGTGACATTATGTAATCCATGCAGAGAGACATTTTGCTATTTGCATTAGTTGAACTCTCTTTCAGCAAATGGCACGTTAAGGTAGCTGACTTTTAGTGCAAAGGTTGCCGGTTCAATCCTGGATACAGACATTGCCCAGTTCTGTCAACATGTCCCTGAGAAAGGACACCATAGCTTCCATTTATATGTGTAGGCATGCTCCAAGGACAGGTACTGAAAACTAGCTAACATTAGCTAAAAATACTGTGATAATACACAAAAGGCAGCTGCATGCAATTCATCCTTGTCTGTCTTTGCAAAATAAACTATTCGCATAAACATACATAGCCTATCTCAGCTATCATCAGCTAATATCCTGCCAGGGGAAATAGAATAAATAACCATTTCGGGTATAATGGTGTCTCAAACATCCAAAGCCTGACAATGTAGATAACGCTGGGAAATGATCCCAGACGCACTGCACGCACGCACATACACACACGCGCACACACACACACGTGGCGTCACAATCAGCCCACATGCATTCGTGTCACAGTTATACACACTCCCACGCTGTGAAGGAGCTGGCTAGAGCATGTGTTGGACTTTGGATGAAACTCTCTCACTCCACAGGGACTGGACCGGACTGAACTCTGGAGAGGGAGGGAGAGAGAGAGAGCGGGACAGAATTGCCCTCAAGACAGTAACCCGGCTTACTGGCAGCGCACCATCACACACATCATTGCATTCACAAACCATTCTACTGTACCGTATAGTCCGAGGAGGAGGGATGAAGCTCTGTCACTTTCAGGCTGTGCAAACCATGTCTGTGGGCTGGTCATGTTTGGCCTAGACTTCAAAGTATAAATCTCTTTCTCTCTCTTTTACTGATAAACAAACAAAAAGCACTACAAGACCAGACTTACCCCCATAACCAGTAAGAGCGATGCTTTAAAACCGCCTCCAATGCACAGCGGGAAAAGTCCACTGCAAAGCCACTTTTTTTACCAATCGACAAGGTTCAACAAGGACAATGTTTTCCAGGCTTTACTTTCCATAAAAGCCTGGTCTTTGGCAATAATTGGTCGGTAACTGATTTGACTGCCCACAGCTGGTGTCCAATAAGCTCATCAGGGGGGGAGTGATGATGCTGAGTCAACAACCATGACCTCCAAAGCCTCGATATAAAAACAAGGCGGTGAGCGAGGAGACAAAACCTTGGCAACATCAAAGTAGCTTATACTGCTTTCATGTGGTGTTGGATATACGGCCTACAAGCTCCCCTCCAGGAAGTGCCATATGAAGACCTCATTATGTCAGATAATCAGGATGCAACACAGAATGCAGTTACATCACAACTCAGGCATAGGCATAAACTGAGGTGGACATTTGGCAAAAAAAAACTCCCAACGCATTACGACACGTTGGGAGGTTGTATATCTTTCGCAGTATAGAGGGAAATACTAGGATCTAGTTGGGTTACTTGGGTGCCATATAGACCCACAGTATTATGGAGATCCGGAACTGTCGATCTGACCAAAATGCCCATATACTGTATGTTACATGACAATATGACCATTAAATCTGGTGCATTTTTTTTTTCTTGGACAGATCAAGGCAGTGTAATACCTTGAATTGTAAAAGCCCATGTCCAGCACAAATCGAGGAAGAACAGGCTCTTTGAAGAATGGACCACCAATTTTAATCTGATATATCAGACGCCAAATCAGCTTCTCACTGGAATGTAACAGTGGGAAAAGAGAGGGAATGCACTTTGATAACATTACTTTGATTACTCCTCTTTTGTGTACTTTTGTATGTCAAATCCTATCCAAAGATGTTTCAACTGGTAAACAGAGAGAGAGCGAGAGAGAGACAGAGAGAGAGAGAGAGAGAGAGAGAGAGAGAGAGCAACACCTCCACTGTCAGACAGACTTATCCCCTTCAGTCTCCACCGTGGCGTAGCCTTTTTTCTGACCAGCCAGGGCCACCTTAACACAACTTCCCACCCAGTGCTAACAGATTAGCATAGAAGCAAGGTCTAATGGTTCATTAGCATATTTGCCGACAGGGCCTAGACATTCATTACAGCAATAAAGCCACAGGTAGCCCTGGTGGAGAGACATGGTAACTACTCCCCTTGTGTGTGTGTTTTTTCCCCTTCTAAGGATTATTTTCTAAGTAACCCTTCTAATGTCAAAAGACACTGAATCAGCAACAGGAATTTGGACTAAGGAGGATAATGGGTAAGTTGGTGGTGTGTATGGATATAATGTGCATAGTGTGCGTGGTAAGGAAATAAGTGATGAGACAGTACAAATGAGAGCAGTGAGATATGGGAGGGACAGAGCCAAGGAGGGAACATGGACTTCAAGGGATAAGTGTGTGTGTGTGTGTGTGTGTGTGTGTGTGTGTGTGTGTGTGTGTGTGTGTGTGTGTGTGTGTGTGTGTGTGTGTGTGTGTGTGTGTGTGTGTGTGTGTGTGTGTGTCTCTCTCAGAGAGAGAGAGAGAGAGAGAGAGAGAGAGAGAGAGAGAGAGAGATGAGCAGGATGACTGATTTCATTACATTAGTACTGATTGAGAGCACAGGGCTTTCAGACCAGGGTTGTGTGAGTGTGTGTCGCATGCTTGCACTTAGTGAGTGAGTGTGTGTGTGTGTGTGTGTGTGTGTGTGTGTGTGTGTGTGTGTGTGTGTGTGTGTGTGTGTGTGTGTGTGTGTGTGTGTGTGTGTGTGTGTGTGTGTGTGTGTGTGTGTGTGTGTGTGTGTGTGTGTGTGTGTGTGTGTGTGTGTGTGTGCGCGCGCGCGCGCGCACAATGTGTGATATTCTCATCACACTCCCCATTTGAGGTTATTAGTTTGGGCAGTAAATGAAGTCTAATAGTGTCATTAATGGTTCAGTCCCTGGACAAAGCACTGCTCAGAGCACTGAAGAAGCAGACATGCATTCAACAGACCGAGTTGTTTAACTCAATATAACATCAAAAGTAACAAAACAATCAGAAATTGTACTCACATACTTAGCTGTACACAACTCTGGAAATGATCATTGGGATTTTTTTTCTGTTCCAAGATAACAATTTCCATGATAACAGAGTGATAAAGAACTTTGTCACGGCAATGAATGTCTGTAATACAGGCATTAATTGTTTCACATACATAAATAATGTACAGTGTGTGTGTGTGTGTGTGTGTGTGTGTGTGTGTGTGTGTGTGTGTGTGTGTGTGTGTGTGTGTGTGTGTGTGTGTGTGTGTGTGTGTGTGTGTGTGTGTGTGTGTGTGTGTGTGTGTGTGTGTGTGTGTGTGTGAGAGTAACACAGCAACCAGTGTATATTAAGGTTGTAGGCCTGTAGGGATGCACAGCAGCAGTGAATGGAAAACACAATAACCACACTACGTTATTTAAACTCATTTGTCACAATCTATTCCATGCCTTCCATGTGGGCTACAGTATATCTTTACAAGACAGAGAGCGGGTCAGATCGAGACAGAGGAAAAGAAACAATCAAACAAACACGCACACAGACAAAGGAGCTTGAAAGCCATAATGAGAAAACAATTTTGAATATTTTGCCCGGTAACTCCGCCATTAGTCTCCATTAATGGCCCTCCCCCCCACACACCACCCCTTCATACATCAAAATTATTACACAGATCATTTTGCAAAATTTGGCAGAGGTTTATAGCCTTTAAGGAATGTCTTGAGAGATGAGCTAATGGCTTCCGTCCCACGTGGGAGCGGAGGAGGCTTCCTTAAGGGGCTCCTGCTTCTACTGTCATGTGTGTTACCACCCCCCCACCCCCCGGCAGCCCTGGGGCGTCTGTAATGGCAGGTCCATAAGTCACTGGAGTGGGAGTCTGTGACACAGCTCGTCCCTGGGGCCCGGGTGCTTTAAGCACTTCCACTGCTGAAACGGCAAAGGATGTTCCTCGTCCATCAATGCAGCACACCCTGTGGCCCCCACTGTAGCTGGGGCCCCGCACGCCCCTGCATGCACACCCACGGACGTGCACATGCAAGACTTGCGTGCATGAGCACACATGCACGTACACTGGCTTGACCCTGCTTATCTTCACACGAACATGCGCACACGCACGCACACGCGCACGCACACACACGCACACACACACACACACACTTGTGCATAGACAACAAATGAGCGTTGCCATCGATCATGCCATTCCTCTCTTTCATTGTCTGCATACTGTTCATTTGTCTCCTACTTCCCCTCTGTCCCTCTGTTTCCCGGTGTCAAGGACAGGGGGACGGAGAAGACGGAGAGGTCGTCCAGCCCTCCTGTTTCCCGGTATCGAGGACGGGGGACGGAGAAGACGGAGAGGAACCGAGATGCTCCCTCGTGGCCTGAACTTTGACCCTAATAAGAGTGATGGTCTCTCTTCTTGGGATACTTTGTGTCTGTTCCCCAATTTGTCATAGTTTTTTTTTCCTTCTCTCTGGCGAGGAAAAGGTGAATATTAATATACCCCGGGCCCTACACCCTTACATACGGTAGAACACATTTGTCACAAAATGGCCCCTGAAATAGCTTATGCTGCAGGATAGAAGAATCGTAAACGTGTGGGACTGCGTAATGAGAAGAGATGTAGCGTGCGGTATGGCAGATAGGAGAAAATAGAATTGAAGGATTCCCAACTAGGCCTCATTTAATTTCTAGGAAAGGGTAGACGCAGTATGCTCTGTCATAATCAAAATATGGCAGGGGAGTGGGTAGAGGTTAAGACAGAGACACAGAGAATGAAATAGAGGCTAAAATTGAGACGTACATCAAGAGCGAGAGAAAAAGAGGAGTGGCTGATGGAGACACACAGAGAGAGAGGTGTGCAGGGGATAGGTGGAAAGACAGTTGTGTCTTAACCACTTTCTGGGGCTAACATTCGCCGAAAATAGCCGAATGGGTTGTGAGCTAGTATTTTCAGTGAAGATATACAGTGTAGAGTGAAAGCAGAAGGGGCGTTTTATAGAGCCCATGGGACTCCAGTCAACTTTGTATGGGGTTTAAGGCTACACAATACAACTTTTTGTGAGTGTGTGTGAATAAAACTTTATTTTGACCAATCAGTATGGTAGAGTGTGTTAATCCTCCTATAATTTGACTTGGCGGTGGGTGGTTGATGTCTTGGTGTCTTGGAGCGCGCGACTGTTGCCGTGGCTGTTTGGTGCGCGCGCTCGCTCGCGACACACACAGCTCCGTGGTCTGTGTGTGTGTGTGTGTGCGTGCGCTCGCGACACACTGTTGTCGTGTTGCCGTCTGCGTCACGCTCGCTCGCGACGGCTCGCGCCTGTGTGTTCGCGCGACGGTCGTGTGTGTGTGCGCGCGTGACGGCTCGCGCTAAACTGTGTGCATCATGTGTCAAACAATGGGAGATGACGTTGCCAGGTTTCGCACCAGAAACAAGCAGCAAGGTCTGTACTTTCGCCTGCGCCCTTCACCGGGGCTTGGCTGCTCATATCCCCCTACGGGTATGGTCTAGTACAATGTAACTAACCCAACTGCAGAGATGCTCATAGGCCTGCGTCCTGCGTCTCTGACGCACCATATTGAAAAAGGACGCATTCACGGCACCCTCGTTGCGTCCATGGGACGCACTACAATTTAGCGGAAATTACCGCGGATTTGAAGGCCATCCGTGGATTTCAAAGCCGTCCGCGGATTACAAGGCATAGTGCAGAAAACAAGAAAAATCTCGGTAAAACACCGCCGTATGGAGAAGTATTCTCTCTCTGTCTCAGGGCATTGCGAGCTGCTGCTAGAGGGAGAGAGTGAAAGTGCTGCGCAACTTACAGCCCAACTTCAAAGCAAGTTAACGATGGCTCGTTGACCCCAATTTGACCACTAGGCAATCAACACTGAACAGCACTAATTAATGGCAGCTGTGATTCTTGTGTCTTTCCGTGCAGCCAGATATCAAATAATTCCCTGTAGAGCAGGGGTCTTCAGTGTTTTCAGGCCAAGGACCCCCTAGTTGAGAGAGAGATGAAGCAGGGACCCCCTCTATATTGTATAAAATTGTGTTTCAGATAAACTTTTGCTGCTCTTTTTTCCCTTTACACACCTATAACTCCAAAAATAGCAGATCTACAAGCTCACAAGTGTGAGCTTGTAGATCTGCTATTTTTGGCTAAAGTTCTCCTCAGAAAAGGGATACTAGGATTCAAGTGGTTAATGTAAAAAAAAAAATCAAGTACTACAAGTACTACAAGTACTAGTTGTCGGATTTGGAATTGTGTACTTTTCTTTCAGATACATGTTCTACATGAATATAACCATATAAGATGAAACACGAGTTAAACGCTGTGCATTTTTGTGGGACCCATAAAATGTCCCTGGGACCCATCTAAAAGACCACCCTTGCATCCCAGGACCCATTGCATTGAAAACCTAGCAACATCACTGCAACTGTGGGGGTTGTATTTGGTCTCCCTGCACTCCTATTGAGAAATGTAGATCCTGTGGTAGGATGTGACCATTCCTGGTTGACAAGTGGCACTGCCTGAAGGTCAAATTCTCCTGACTAAGAAAGGTGTGTTGTCATAGCTCAGTGGTAAAACATTTCAGCACTTGCGGGTTTGAATCTCGGGTAGTGCGTGAAAAGTTACATTGTGCAGCTTTAAGCGGTTAACACCCTCCATCCTCTATCCATCGCTTAACCACTCTGCCGACTGCCGTGTGTCAACAGAGCTGATGGCTTGATGTAGCGAACACGCAAGACAAACGCTTAAACACACACACACGCACACAGGAGGGAGCAAACGCACATCATACACACGCACAAAAGCATACACATAGACACACATAGACACTGCGACAGAAGAGAGAGCAGCAAATGCACACACTGTACACCTTCGTTCTTCTCTCCCTATCCCGTCCCCGTGGAAAATAAACAACACTGAACAGAGAGGGGAGGCATTATGAGGGATAGTGATAGAGACTGACTCATACTTTGAAAGTAGGGATACAGCAGCTTCTAAAAGAGTGAGAGAGAGAGGGGGGGTGGGGGTGATGAGAGAATAAAAGACAGGTAGACAGTTGGCAAGAACAAACAATTACGGTGCTGTTGCGAGATGCAGCGCCTAGCCATCAAGTGATTGAAGCTACAAGCTACAGTACACCACCCTGGTGCTCCTTCAGTGGGAAAGTGAGCAGGAGACACAGATCGGATAAAGACAGTCTGACAGAGTCCAACTTAGAGGAATGCAACCTTATTTGTTCTCAATCGAATACTTGTCGTTACTTTGGTCAGTGTTGCTTTACTTACTCTCTTCTTTTGCATTTGTCTCAATCCCCCCCGCCCCGCCCCACCTGCCCACAACCGCCGTCTCCCCCTTCCTTCGTCTCCGTCTCTCGGGCTATGCATTCCGAAGTGACATTGTGAGATCGATCTCAACACACAGGCGCATTAGTTCAATAAGCAGTTTCTGCTTTGTCAAGCAGCAGTTCAATCAATGCCTCGTGTTCCCTACACATGGGCCAGACAATGGCTGGCAACTCCCACCGCTTCCGTGTGCAGGGGCTGAGGGAGGCACGAATCAACTCTTCCCGTCTTTCTATGGCATGCATGCTAGACAAATAATACACAGCGGGCTGAGGTATGTGTGTGTGTGTGTGTGTGTGTGTGTGTGTGTGTGTGTGTGTGTGTGTGTGTGTGTGTGTGTGTGTGTGTGTGTGTGTGTGTGTGTGTGTGTGTGTGTGTGTGTGTGAAGATAAGCAGGGCCAAGCCAGCGTATGTGTGTTTACTGTACGTTCAAAACTAATATGAACTGAAGTTTGAGAATCACTTTCTGACATGTACTATAATACCACTGGAACAAAGATACATTGCTGGGTAAAACATGAACGTAAATTGCATGCGAGACTAGGCATTTGGGCATGATAGAATATTGTATTTGAGACACACAGAAACAATACATAATCCATCTGCAGGCTGGAAGACCGTCTAATTTAACTCAACTAGAGTCTCTCTCTCTCTCTCTCTCTCTCTCTCTCTCTCTCTCTCTCTCTCTCTCTCTCTCTCTCTCTCTCTCTCTCTCTCTCTCTCTCTCTCTCTCTCTCTCTCTCTCTCTCTCTCTCTCTCTCTCTCTCTCTCTCTCTCTCTCTCTAAGGAGCTACACTTACTGGCATCATAATTGGACACTCCATCATCATGCAAATAGATTTTTCACCTTTCTATTAGTTTTATTTCTGCAGTCCATCAGCAACATACTGTGGACGGTTTTGAAGAAAGGTTGTCTGACTACATACGCATCCAGATGGCAATTAATTAATGGAGAGAGAAAGTATACAGATTATGTCAAGGTATGTCGG
Organism: Gymnoscopelus microlampas; assembly: GCF_963454915.1. Taxonomy (NCBI): domain Eukaryota; kingdom Metazoa; phylum Chordata; class Actinopteri; order Myctophiformes; family Myctophidae; genus Gymnoscopelus; species Gymnoscopelus microlampas. The sequence goes on from NC_139952.1 coordinate 23,357,795, forward strand.
AGGTTGATGTAAACAAACAGTGAAGATCCGAGGTAATATCACCGTTCCAGCAGTGTGTACCGTGGGCAGGTAATTCGTAGAACTAATGGGCCTCATTCACTAAGCTGTTCGTCAATTTCCGACAATATTAGCGTGTAAAGAGTGGTGTATGATTGGAAAACCAGTCAGATTGAAAAAGGAGTGCTCTTTTTCTTCAAATTCACCTCCCTGGACACAGCTCGATTTCATCCATACTGTATCCTCATCAGACTTATTAGGATATTGTGTGGCGTTCATGTGATCAATATTATAAATGAATAGCACAACATCGGAGATGTGCCTATTGCCTCCTGCAACATATTGCATGATAGTCGAAATAAGCAAAATTGTGGCCAAACTGGCAGAAATGGCATACATACTGAGGGACCTAATAATTCAGCTCAAAATGTGTCAAATGAAAATAAAAATAAAATCAGTTTGAATTTGCATCATGTCTATAATATGCATCCAAATAATAGATTGTTTAATATATATTTTTATTTTATTTTATGACAAATAGGGCACATAAATATTTTATTTGGGGTTTGGCACTATAGTAATTGATTTTGCATGAAGAATAAGGCATTCTAATAACATATATGCAATGTTTGAGCCATAGAAGTCTGCTCCCGAGCAGACGTGAGTTTGAGTGTATATCCGGCATCCACTAAAATCCACAAGAAATGTGTATGAATCAGACAGTACATGGTAGTGATGCGCGGGTTGACCCGTAACCCGCGGGACCCGCGGGTCAACCCGCGGCGCGGGTGGGTCAAGTCAGAATTTCGGAGAAAATGATGCGGGCTGCGGGTGAGCGGGTCACGCGCTCTCACACGCAAAAAAAATAATAATAACATGCTCTTGTTTTGTCTTTATTCCTAATAAGAATAAGAATAATAACAATAAAACAGTTTGAATACACTTGGGGATTATTTTCTAACCATAATTTTACAGAATTAAAAAAAAATCGCGGCGCGGGTTGAGCCATAGATTTATATATGGGTTTGCGGGGCGGGCTGAGGCGGGTTGCGTTCCGTGGCGGGGCGGGGCGGGTCATGAAAAAACCCGACCCGCGCATCACTAGTACATGGAAAGGTTTGGATACTGAATGCGCATAGTCAAAATTAGTGCGTAGACGAGCTTAGTGAATGAGGCCTATTGTCTCTTACTGTATGTAAGCACCGTCATGATGCACGGTTATGACATTGCATTCACACTCAACAATGCGGGAATTCTAACAAGGTAGGGGGACGACGGGACGTGCTATTGATGATAAAAAATACTATTCGTAATCGGCACACAGTCCCAGAGGATACCAAAATATACCAGTAAATTGCAGCCATTTCAAGCGAGTGGGAACAGGCTTTTAGTTGGTCTCTTGCAATGTGATAGCTGTCTGTTTCTAGTGCTATTGATCTGTTTGGGTTTAGCATGGTTACCCCAGGCCTCAAGAGCTGTGTCACTCACATAACCTTTCCAATTCCAGTAGGCTGCCCTGTTCCGTGCAACGTGTTAACACAACCCGACTTGTCCCCTCTGGACCAAAACACAGGTGCCACTTGCTAAAGTGAGAGGGAAAGTGGGGAAATCTGCTTGGGTGCATTTCTGTGGATGTGTACATTTGTTTGCATGCACAAAGTAAAAAGCCTGTCTTGGGATGAAGGGTTTGAATTGAGACTCCCTATATTCAACGGCATAAGGAAGGGGAGTGAGGTTTATTTCCACAGGGTCTTAATCAAACCAAATGCGCAATTAAGGTTACTTTAGGCTCTGCGCCACTGCTCTGTAATGGTGTGTCCCCATCTGCCCTCTGAGTGACATAACGAGTCACTAATTGCCTGAAATCCTGCCGGATGAGAATTTGGATAACAACTAATTTCCTCTGTCTGCATGAGAGAAGCTGCACTTGGTCTTTCACCCTGAAGATATAAAATAAAAACGAGACGAGGGATAGTGATTTTTGCATGTGTGTGTGTGTGTGTGTGTGTGTGTGTGTGTGTGTGTGTGTGTGTGTGTGTGTGTGTGTGTGTGTGTGTGTGTGTGTTTGTAAGAGAGAGAGAGAGAAAGTGTGTTCTTGCGTGCGTGCGTGCGTGCGTGCGTGCGTGCGTGCGTGCGTGCGTGCGTGCGTGCGTGCGTGCGTGCGTGCGTGCGTTCACAACTGATGTTACTTTGAGGCTTATTTGTCTGTGGTATTAGAGGTTCTACTTTTTCAGGTACCTACAAGGGCACGATTATGGAATGAGATTAAGAGTATGCACGTTTATACAGTCTCTCTTTCTCTCTCTTCTGTCTCTCCCTCCCTCCCTCACAGAAAGCACTCTTGATATCCTCATTTCCCACACACACATCAGCAGCAGGTGCAGTAAAAAAGGGCCAGTTGTTATGTGGGAGGCGCTGGAGTGTGAAGGAGAGCTCATACAGAATTGATGTCTGCCGATATTGTGTGTGAAATGCAATAATGTGCCATTCAGCCGCCACTGTACTATAGATGAGACTAAACTAAGAGGGATTTGTGGGGTGGGGTGGGGTGTTCCAGAGACATCGAGTAAAGCAAGACGAGAGAGGAGGATGGGGGGAAAGAGAGAGAGAGAGAGAGAGAGATGGGAGGGAGAGATTGAGAGGACAAGAGAACAGTATATCCGCATACAGCCCAGACTATGTCCGTCTTGCAGTGTTTGAGATCTCCCAGCTTTGCTCACTGATCTCAACTTTGACTTCCCTCTTTGAACAAGGAACATCACCGGCTCCCTATTACACACCAAAGTGAATAGACTCTGTGTTGCATGTTTGCAAGAAAAAAAACATATTAGACAGAACCAGAGCAGATGTGAGAGTGCAGGTGTAGACTCTGTTACGTATATAAACCGCATAGATGCATACAGAGGAACACTTGTTTCCTTACATTGATTCGCAGACGGGCTAATCTGTGAGGTTGGATTATTTTTTTAAGCTTTCCAATGGGTGATAAACCTAACCATGTCTCATGCCCATGAACATGGGAATGATGCATTATTTATTTACTTTTTGCCTAATTCCCTTATTCCCTTATTCGTCTCCTCCACCAGACCAGCTCTCTCTCTCTCTCCCTCTCTCTCTGGGTTGCCTTGGCAACAGCCGAGGTCCACCTGGGAGGTAGTGGATGGAAGAGTGATGGTGCATAATCGTGCAGGTGTGTGGAAATGAAGAAAAAAATGTGAGTTTACCTATTTCCCCCTTTAGTAAGTAAATAAGTAAAAAAGTAAGTAACTAAACTAATACCCTCAACATGTACTAATACCCTCAACATGTACTAATACCCTCAACACATAGCAACACTCTCAAAGTGTACTAACATATTAATACCCTCAACACGTACCAACACCCTAAACACATAACAACAGCCTCAACACGTCTTAACCCCTGGACTTCATTTGACACAGATGACCTTGCATCTGTGACACAGTTTTGTCCTGTCATCCCTGTGGGGACCATTTCAGAAGCGGAGCATCAGTGGCATGGAACAGCAGTGGGCCTACAGGAAATATCCTTCTACATTAAGTTTGCCTTTGATAATGACCATTAATTATTAAAAAGAAAAGTGGACAGTTAATAAATGCACACACATTCGGTGAGCCCCCGAGAACTCTCACAGTGTAGATGGCAGTGAAAGTCTGTGTAAATTACAACCTGGACCTTATGTAACTACGGTCATTCACAATATCAGCGTCACACTGTAACCTAAAACTCATTCTGAATCTGATGTGTGCCTTGTCAGCTGTGGTTACATGAGCCAATTTAATCCATTCTTAATTAAATGAATCCAATTGACGATTCATTTAGATGAGTGCTGAATACAATTATCGGATAATATGTCCCGGTTACTCCACACAATAGTAATAATTGTCTAGAATCGATCAATATTTTTGGTTATTTCTCCTATTTGAGAAGAACAAATTTGCAATGGAAAATAATCGGCTTTTGCTTGTCTATGAAATAATATTATTCTGTTCATACAGGCATTCAAACGATAGGGGACAGATCAGTTATTGTTGCTTTCCTCTTTATTGTTGCTTTCCTTGAACAGCACACAGAAAAAAACTATGTAGGAGGCCCTCACACCTACATTGCACCGCCGTTCCGACCGATATGTCTGAGTCATAGCGTGTGGGCTTTGTCAGAGTACTCGTTGTAACCGCCTGTCTGTGTCCCTTTTATGCCCATATATGGATATATCCCTGATGTCATCAGTATATGCCCATTAATAGTTATGTCTGAGTCATAGTGACGTGGCCGTGGTCCTGCCTATATATGGGCGTATCGGGTGTGTTTATGGTTATGCCTGAGTCAGTGTGGGGAGCCCGTGGTCCTCCCGCCGGCCGGCCCGCCCTCCCATTAGCCAATTTTAAAATAGGATATAAATGTTTTGTCTGCTTTTTAATTATCCGTCACTCTCTCTCTCTTTTCAGGCATACTAAATTTTCAGAGCATGAAGCCACTTCAAAGAGGAAATACCCAAGGTGCATCTGGAAGGCTAGGGGTCAAAAATGTTACTTATCGTTGCTCTTTTCTCTTTCGCTCTCTCTTCTTTTCCAATGAGGCGTAGACGAGGGGATCCAAGGCTAGCCACCCTTTGAACTTTTCAAGAGCTATTTCCCTTTGTTGTTGACAGCAGCAATTTGATTCAGAGCCTCCAGGTGTAATGTCAAACGTACATGGTGTGTGAAAGTGCATGTGTGTGTGTATGTGTGTATATAATATATACATTAAAATTCATTGACATTGATTCGTTGATATATATAAAGATTTTCTAAACATACGGTATATATTCTAAACACACACTGAAAAGGTAATCGATAGAATAATCGTTAAGACAATAAATCAATAGTTGCAGCCCTATATGAATGCAGTTGCTGCAGTGTGTATACAGTACATTGATGTGAGGTCCCTCTCTCTGAATGAGGTGGGGAATTGAAACAGACTAACCATAACGTCTCGAATGAGCAAGAACCTTTTATACATTGTGACCCAGACTGTTAAAAGTGAGAAATTGACTCAAGGGGGGGGGGGGTTTATACACTGACAGGCTGAACATTGTATTGAACTTAAATATTGAACTGCTTCCATACTGTGGGCTTGAACGATACATTGAACTGCTGTGTGGGGCTGAAATTGTACACGGTCACAAACATATTGTATAATGCGCTGTGGGAACACTGAAGTTTGCTGTGTGTGCAATTCTTAGGGGTTGATATTTCGTAAGTCCCTTGTAGGATTGCTGATCGTATTCTAACTTGATATTTTGTCAGACTGCGTCTCTGACTGGCACCCGGGGTAAACTGCCAACCGCCAAGTTTCCATAAATGGGGATCATATTTTGGATATTTCGTCCGCTATGGCATTTTTGAGCGATCGAGCGATTAGCGTCTGGCCAAAGTGACAGACAGCCCCTTAAATGGAATGCCACCTCATAGGTAAATACACTGTGGTTCAGATTCTGAACTATTAATATACTGACTGTGTTCCATTACATGTGTAGCCCGTTATGGACACATTATACAATAGATTCTCATCACTATGATCAAGGTACCAGCTCAGTGGCATTGTGGTTAGAGTGTCTGCCCTGAGGCTGGGAGAAAGACTATGACAATGGTATCCACTGCTTCCCATCTTGGCACTCAGCATCAAAGGCTGGATTGGGGATAAGTCTACTGTGACCTACTAGAGTCATGTCCAGGGGGTGCTTGTACACCAATTACTATGATCAAGTGGTGACTTCAAACTCAATAAAAAAATATCACCTCTAAGAAGAAAAAATAGTATTGCATTGTATTGTATGTTTGTATCATATACAGTATATCAACCTTTTATCTCCATATTTCTTTTTAGTTTTTTCATAAATGTATGACGTATTATATACTTCATCATAGTGCGATGCAACATGATGTGAGATAAATATGGATAGAAGATTGAAAGTGGTTAAGTCTGTTTTGGGGTTTTGGGTTTGTGACTAAGTACACTGGATCCATCCAGATTCTTTTTTTCCATTTCTTAAAAAGTAACGGTTTTGGACATACAAGGTTAATGCCCGATAGCAACAATATTACGTTTGTCCTGACTAAACTCTCCACACGCTCAGCTAATGATGATCTGTACTGCCAACACAGGCAGACCTTGTGAACAGAAAAACACTGAAACAAGGAGAGGCCTTCTCGCATGCAGTCGTCATCCGATCCCCTCGGGAGAAGAAGATAAGTATCACATTTCACCTGTTCTACAGTACATACAAACAAATACATTAGAAGGTCAACAACATCTTGCGGAAGTTGCGGGAGGCTAGAAGTCTGCGCTGAGTGGATTTACAGCTGCGAGATTTGTGTCGTTGTCATTTCATATAGAATAAATCCGGCAAACTTGAACTGAGTTGCCATTTCTTCTCTAAAAATAAAATAGTGTGAGTCAACCCATGACTTTTCAAATCCCTCCACTTCCTCTGATGTAATCTCCATTTAATCTATTCCAGTTGCTACTACCCACCATGCCACCCACACATACATAAATACATGCATGCATGCATGCATACATACATACACTGCATACATATATACATACATACAGTATCTTCCTATTCTTTATTGTCCTTCACCTCATCAGCCTTCATTAGCATCTTCTGCTGGATGGAGGTTATAGAAGAGCTTTGGATGTGCGCCCTTACAATCCTCATCCAGCATTGGTTCTTCTCAGCCCCTGCTTCCCCTCAGGCAGACACAAGATGATGGCTGTCTATATATACAGCATGTGAGCCGAGAGAGGAGCCGTTTGGGTTCTACCAATTCCCACATTTCTCTTTAAATCCCACCTGTTATTCCCAATGCTGGACCCTGTTGCCTTTGATTCCAGGCCTGCCTATGGGTACAGTTCTCCAGGGAGGCACCCTGTTCCATAGTTAATGCGTATTTCTCAGTCAATCACTTTCTGCTCATTTCATGGGAGGAGAGGAACAGCTATTGAGTATTTGATTCAGAAATATATAATGTATAGGAATATAGTAGATATAGTATATGAATATAGCAGATATTAATCACTGTGTTGAATAGGGTCCCCCAGGGGTCCCCCTTGCCTCCACGCCAAATGTCTCTGTAGATATGCTTTTTTAGCTGAATGTTCGCTTGTTATGACATGCCCAGAAGACGCTAGGGTTCTAGTGGTTAAGAATATAGTTGATATACTCCATACAGTTGATGCACTCAATACATCAGACGCGCGCACGCACACACGCACGCACGCACGCACGCACGCACGCACGCACGCACGCACGCACGCACAATTAAGATAGATTACATTCCAAGCTCACACAATGAAAGAAGCCAGATTCCATAAAAAAATGCCTGCTTCCACACACATGAAACACATTAGTTGGCTCCAGGCACTATTGCCTCATTTCCATGGCTATCTGCTTGCTTATTAAAACCACAGACAGCACACATACCCCATGCTAAATGATGGGTGAGAGACAAAGACCAAACAAACAGGTGTGTGCTGTTACTTCATGCCCCAGTGGCCGCCGTGAGCTTGCATCGCATTACTGGAGCACGGGTCCACTTAGGCACGCCGAGAGAAAGACAGAGGGGAGCACATGCAGGAACAGACCCACGTGAGAACACTATGCTTGTGGATGTAACAGCACACACACACACACACACACACACACACACACACGCACACACACACACACGCACACGCACACGCACGCACAGCAAATCAGCTAAAAGCCCTGATTCTGCGTGACTCATGTCAAGATATTTGTCTCTGTGCGAGTGGACAGAGGAGGAAGGGTTTCTCGATAACACATATCCTCTCTTCCCATCTTCTCCTCCCTGGAATTTGTTCCACTAAATCAGCTTGGAATGGCACAGACCAGTCCTCTGCTCTATAATGGGTCAAAACAGTGGAAATGCAGCCGTGTAGCGCGGCGTCATTGATTCTCAATAAGTGAGCGAGGATAGGAACAAACACACAGCTGACCCACATGTTTGTTGCAGAGGACAATATTGTGCGTCGAATGGATGCAGCAATTCCCTGAGTGCTGGTGCATTGCTGTGTGTGTTGTGTATGTGTGTGTGTGTGTGTGTGTGTGTGTGTGTGTGTGTGTGTGTGTGTGTGTGTGTGTGTGTGTGTGTGTGTGTGTGTGTGTGTGTGTGTGTGTGTGTGTGTGTGTGTGTGTGTGTGTAGGGCGATGTGGCTGTTCGGAGATGGATCTAACCATGCAATATATCACATTATAGACTGAACTATTCCCAATCCAATACAGAACATTCAGCAATCCCATGGCAAGTCAGTAACCAAGAATTAGAACGGTTTCCACATAAAAGCCCTGGAAGTTAGAGCAGTCAATTTACATTGATACATTCTGGCATGTTTAGCTTATTGACTATATGACTCGCGTACGCTCGACATTACTGCTGACCATTTTACAAAGCATACAGCGGTTTGTTTGGTCTTCGAGGAAGCCAACGTTTCCCATTCATTTCAGTACTGTGTCAACTTGGAGAGACATACTGTAGAACTTGCTTCAAACACAAATAATATCATATCATATTTTCTGTCAGAGTTCCATTATCATTGGGTTTTAATACATTTTAACATGCGGATTGATTTGAGAAGTCGAGCTGAAAATAGTCCCCGGACAAAAGATTGATTTAAATACACAATTCTTCTTAACGACTCAGTGATGGTTTAGCGAATATTGACTCCATTATTCAGGTAAGCTCTGAAACATTTTAATGACTTTGGCGAAAATGTAAACTAATGCAACCCCCACCACCCCCAAAAAGCCATTAGCGGAACAATTGTCTATGTTTATGTATGTACCATACATGACCGAAGCTGTGATTAGACAATGTATTAGCGCTGGTACGGTCCTTTAAATTCGACCTTTGACATTCCAGCAGCTAACAAGTGACTTGTGCAACAGTCGATGAGGTCTGAGCGGGACAAGAGAGAGAGAGGGTGGGGGGGGGCGACGGATTGGCAGTGGCCGATCGATTGGGCCCGCTTGATGAATGGCTGAGCATTAGGACAGCCTAGTAAACGGAGAAATGATTAAACACCGCAATCGACCCGGAGCCGCTTGGTTTATATCAATTAAAGCAGAGGGAGACAATGCAGTGGTTTCTGTTCATAGCCGCGAGCGAGTGTTTTATCATGAATGGCAACGCATCTTGTTTTCTCAGGGAAGCCAATGTTTACGGTCTATTCTATCATCATCTATTCAAACTGCTAGCTGGTAGCTGTGTTGTTGCCCTGTCAAGAAATCCTCCAGCCCTCTGGGATGAATAAAGTTTTATTTTATATTTTATCTTATCTCATCTCTGGTAAAACTATCGGAGTTTAAGCTGGTGGACGATCGCCAGTTGTCAAGTTGCCAGGTAATTACTCAACTACTCTTGAGGAGGGAGACCGCACAGCAAAATCCGGAGTGTTAATATAACTGTGAGCGTGTAAAAATGGACCCTTATGGGTCCATTTTTACACGCTCACAGTATATATTAACACTCCGGATTTTACTGCATGCAGGGAGCCAAAAGAATTGCAGTAAAAGCACTCTTCACCAAAATGTTCTGTCTTCCTCAATGACTTCATATCATCCCACAATAGAGATATTTCGATCAATACGCTGTCAAGGTGGCTCCTGTGTGTGAAACAATAAGTAACAGCAAATATGATCGTGTCGCCAAAAATAATAGTGAGGTTCGATGTGGCATTACATGACAGAACACCTCCCACCGGCAGCACGACCCCCACTGTTAAATCAATACATCTCTGTTATCTATAAACTAATCTGATGGCTTGTAAAATTATGGTATATGTTAAGGGTGGAAGAGGCAGGGAGAATTGGAATTATGTAGGTGGAGAAATGTCATGTTCTCGTGTTCATTCATGCTCAACAGAGAGAGGGTAAGTGCGTGCGTGCGTGCGTGCGTGCGTGCGTGTGTGTGTGTGTGTGTGTGCGTGTGTGTGTGTGCGCGCGCATGTGTGTGCGTGGTGGGTGCGCACGTGCAAGAGAGAGAGAGAGAGGGGGAGACAAAATGGAAAGGGATGAAGTGAGAGAGGTAAAAAGGGAGCGAGGGAGGGAGGGGGAATACCATGCACACTGTCAGGCTAATTCTCACAGGCGAGAAATTGTTGAGCGGATAGCAATCGAGTCGAGTGAGTAGCTGCCTGGAGGCAACTGAGGCGATATGCTTTCACGCTAACTGTAGTAGCCAATGTGCTCACGCACATGCAAACAGGCACGTGCACTGTGTGTTGTGCGCTGCAGGGAATAAAGCAAAATAAAATCTCATGACTGAAACGTTTTGTCAGGCCAAGTCCTAATCTGTGATTTGTTAAACAGCATGAAAGGATTCTCCCCCATACTACCAATCTCTTTCCTAAACAATTGTCACAATGCGTAAAATCATGATGTTTCGGTATTATCGTTCTTGCGGTTCTACAGCCAACCGGTTGAAGGAATGGCGGCGCGACGGGATGCGAGCTTGTAGATCGGCTATTATCGGTGCGCGACATGCTTCCAAATGACTGAAATCAGTCGTGGTGGACTGAAAACTTGAATCCATGTGTGCCTCATCCATCAGAGGACAGGCTTCAACACATTTGGGCCGCGGATGCCTTTTGTCCCCTCAGGCAACTGTCGAGATCTCCGTTTCTCTTTTGACGTCTGATCAGAAACGAGGAATATGGACAGAGGATCCTCTCTATTATGCTCCCTTTTCAGGGTTTCAGCAGCATCATTTGCAATGCTTATGCCCATTGCATCCTCTGGCATCAGCCCAGCACAAAGACAATGAAGCAGGGCTCAGGCAAGATGGATGACTGGAAAGGAAACGAGGTGCTCCTTTGCAAGGCTCTTTCTATTTTGCGCCTCATACGTATTCTGGAAAAGCTGCACACGAGCACAAATAGGAGATGGTGTCACCTCTGTCTCACATGCAGGCACACGCACGATCAAACACTATTATTCACGCACGCGTGCACACACGTGCACACAGACACACACACACACACACAAACGCACACGCGCGCACACACACACACAAACGAACACATGTTCCCACCTCATCCCGGCTCAGAAACAATGACACCCTAATCCGAGGACAATACGGCACTAATCCACACAAAACAGGGATTGTGGGAAAAGACAAACGAGGGAGGAAAATGGGGCTAGGACGCTAACGATTAGCGTGGGCTAATCCTGATGAGAGATACAGAGGAGAAAAATGCTGGAGAAAAAAAACTTTTCTAAAAACTGTGTGTGAAATAGAGAGAAAATATATGATCGATAGACAGAGACAGGGAGGGGAGGACAGCCCAGGGGGGAAGGGAAGATACAGAGAGAAAGATAGAGAAGAGAAGAAAATGCAAAAGGTGACGGACAGAGTGAGGCAAACAGAATAGATGGTGATAGGAATAACAAAGTGGAAGAGGAAAGTGTTTTCAGAGATATATTGAAAGAAGAGGAGCGAGATACAGATGAGTAATGGCGAAAAGTTGACATGTCGCATAACTCACCAGCAAACTCTAGCTTTCATGCATGGATTGCTGACTCCCAATGTGTAATCACAAAATAAAAATAAAAAAGTGACTATGAACAAAGCGCTTCACAATGTGCATTACATTCACCCATTCACCCAGCGATGACACTATCTACAAATCTATAATTCATCGACATGGCAAGTTTATTTGCATTGCACATTTCATACACAAAGACAGACAATCCAAAGTGATTTATGTACGGTATAAAAAGGAATCCCTTGGCCTACAGTAGGCCATATGCATTAAACTGGTAAGCCGTTGAGATCCGAATCAGTGATTCTCAACCGTTTTAATTTCAACATGTAGAAAAAAGATTCCATTCAACACTGTTTGACTGATTGACTCACTGATTAAACTGATTGACTGCCTGCTGCAGATCAATAGGGAGGCTACAGTGCACGTGCATAGCGATCATAAATGCTTGTCAGCCCGTGCCAAGGGCCTTATCTGAGAGAGAGAGAGAGAGAGAGAGAGAGAGAGAGAGAGAGAGAGAGAGAGAGAGAGAGAGAGAGAGAGAGAGAGAGAGAGAGAGAGAGAGAGAGAGAGAGAGAGAGAGAGAGAGAGAGACTGACTACTGCTACAGAAGTTACAACTTCTCTGTTTTATTTACAGCAAGTCAACTGACGGGCCATTGAGGTTATCTAAGGCTGGAATTAATTACACTGAGGCCTATGATCCGACAGGCTGAGCAGATGACATTTACAAGAGGCCAACCGAGCCACTTAATTACACACTTTCATAAAGTGGCAGGATTAGCTGGCCAGGCACAGGGAGCGCATGCATGTAAACAGCAACAGGATGACCTAGCAGACCTTCTGGAAAAAGCCAAACAAAACGGGTGTGACGGGGAGAATGAAGAATATACGGGTGACATTTTAAGAGGTCAGAGGAGTCAGAGAGTGGAAAGCAACTAAATCCAGAGTGTGAATGTAACTCTGAGAGTGTAAAAAGGGGGCGTAGACTATCTTAAAGAGGTATTTCAAGAGGTACTATTGCACACAAAAGCCCAAGGAGCTAAGGAGTACATTTAGGAGCATTGCATAAAGCTTCTTAGGTTGTCTCCTTGCCTATGTGTTTAACTTTAGACAAAAGCTTTCATGGTATTTACTGAGATTTGGGCACATGTGCACTTCAGTTACAGTAGGTAAAAAAAGGTTATGCTTCACTCATAGCATCATCTTTTAATGTTAACGAGATAGCATTATTGCCAGTGTTAGCTTCTGCAGTTGTTCATCACTCATTAGTGTCTTCCCTGTCCCGAAACATTTGTCTTGGTATCTCCTCCTACTCTTCAATCACCATAAATTTTGCCAACGTCTTATCTTCCGCTAACTTTTTCACTTTTAAGGGACTAATATGGGTCACTTAACATTTTCTAGGGAAAAGTGTTACCAATGACCTTCTAGCAACGCGTAAGGGAAAACTTAAGTAGCTATGGGCAAACACTTACAGATCAAAGGGTTTTCCTTACAATATCCTACGTATATATCCTTATGGCAGTTTTATGAAACAATTTTTTTTAGGGCATCCTTGGATGAAAACTTAAGGGCAACCTTAACCTAAGTGGGTTTTATGCAAATGTGAACTGGATTTAACTACTGTATATTCAGAGGTATAATTTGGGACATGGTGTGAGTGTTTTTAGGGAAAGGATAACCTCACACTGGTTTTAAAAAATGGACTGCGTGTGTACTGTGGAGAGGGGAAATGTTGTGTAAGAGTGTGTTTGTTCGTTCTCTTTGTTTGTTTGGTTGTTTTTTATAGTTTTCTAGGCATCAACTGTGTTTCCACTATAGTGCCATTTAATCTAGGCGTGGAAATCTCCATTGATAAAATATTGACTACAGTAACTGATCCATTGGTGTACTGGGAGAGTGCCAGCATATTACATATTTTTTACAACATTGTTGCCTGCAAGTCAAAGTCGTCTCTGATCTATTGTGCAATTTAAGGCTTGAGAACCATTAACATTAAGTAGTATATATGTAGGGCTGGATCTCTACTTTCATTATTCCAGCAAGAAATGCAGTGATTTGTAAAAACGTATAAAGACCACCTCTTCTAGAGGAATTGATGCCACAATATATTTTTCTCCATGTTCAGCCAGGGGGTAGATAAATCATGACTTTTAATTAAAAGTTAAAGCCTGAAAGTATCATTTGAAATGTGAAACAGATAGTCCTACTTCTTTTTCTCTTTGCAGATTTGTTAGTTTTATAAAATAAATGATACATTTGCAAAATCTGTTTGATCTAGTCTCTTTCTTGCTTTCCAACTATCGTTCTATTCATGTCTTTCTCTGTCTGTCTATTTGATTCTTTCTCAAAATTCGTAAAAACCTTCTCTCTCTCGTCGTCATTCACTTTAGTCTCGTCTCCTTTTGTTTCTGTCTTTGTATGTCTCTTTCAACCTCTCTCTCTCTCTCTCTCTCTCTCTCTCTTTAGACATCTATCTCTGTCTCCCTCCGTCTTTGTTAGGATGCAAGGTCGGTAGAGACTGTCAGAGTGGAGACAGCAGAGATTGTGCAGGGCTTTTCAGAGGAGACCACAACAGACAGCCATGCCAGAGACACCTCAATGTTCACTCTACCTGACTGCACACTCGTGCACACACACACACACACACGCACATGCGTGCCCGCACACGCACGCACGCACGCACGCACGCACGCACGCACGCACGCACGCACACACACACACACACACACACACACACACACACACACACACACACACACACACACACACACACACACACACACACACACACACACACACACACACACACACACACACCAAAGACTGCAGCATGTAAATATTCTTCTCTTCCTCATCTCTTCTCTTCCTCTGTCAGACGTCCGTCCGTCCCTCCCTCCCGTCATTCCATCTCTCCCTCCCTATTGGCCTTATTTTGTCTGTCACTCTGTGCTATTGTCACTCTCCTCACACCTCTTCCCCATGGTGGAGGAAACCATTGCCTGCCTGTGGCCTGAACCGCCAACATGTGTTCAACTTGTCACAGTGTCACATGTTAAACACACGCACAAACACACACCGGCCCCTGGGGACCCCTTGTGGCAAGCAACCTCATGACACATGGGCCAACAGTCAACCCAACCCCCAGCGGAAGGTGACGTGACCGCAGGACTGCACTTTAACTGTGCTACCAAGAACACATATCACACACACACACACACACACACACACACACACACACACACACACACACACACACACACACACACACACACACACACACACACACACACACACACACACACACACACACACACACACACACACACACACACACACACACACACACACACAGTACTGGACCTGCATGCTTCATTGCACAGCAACAGCTTTCCAAGCGCCTTCTCTGGTTCACGTGCAAGCGGATGTCCACAGCTATCAATGCATATGCACACGGGCGGGTGAGTGTGTATTATTGTCTTCTCGATAGTATTCAGACATATATGACCAAACACGAACTCAAAGAGAACACTCCAGGCGTGTGTTGTGTTTTCCTCATGTTTCCCAGAGTGGAAAAGAAATAAAATAAATCTTGTCCCAACCACAGAATGGACCTTGTCTCGCCACCCACTCACCCAGAAAAAGAAAATGAACTCGGGAAGGAAAAAAAGGTCAAGGAGGGAAACAATAAAAGCAAAAGAAGGTCAGCTTGCGCGTGTTCAAGAGGCTGTGCTGGTGTGCCTGCGGGTGACTCAAGGGCCAATGGGAACTGTCAAGAGCCCTCTTAGATCATGTCACATGTCTAAAAGGAAGAAAGAGAGGGAGGGGGCCATGAAAACAGTGGTTGTGGAATGGGATTCTGGATGAGATATTAACCAAGTCCTACGAGCTCCTAGCACGTTGTGATGAAATTTTGCCTTTATGCCCAAAATAGGGACACCAGGTTGAAAGTGGTTAACATAAAATGGGATGGTGGAAGGGTTTTGATTACTGCATCTCCCTCTGTCTTGGCCCACACATCACTTATTTCCATTCATGGACAATGTAATCAGGTAGGGGGTTGTCCTTGGGTTGACATACAGTATATCACCAACCGTAAGGGTATATGTAAATAATTTAGAGTATTCAGAAGTGATGGAAGGATAAAAGAGGAATATAGTTTGAGTTATTGATGCCAGACGACCTTCTTAATTCTTAATGTCATAATTATCTTGAATTATTCAAAAATAATTCACTGATTCGGTGGAGGAGTTGAAAGAGTCCTTTATTAATGTGCAAAATAAAAATTAAGTGACAGAACAGGAAATGAGGAAGACTTGACAGCATTTTCAGGGGCTTTCTTTGAAACGTTTTTAAATAAATAGAGAGTGTATGAGTTTGTCAGAGTGTACAAACAAGACTGTGTGTGTGTGTGTGTGTGTGTGTGTGTGTGTGTGTGTGTGTGTGTGTGTGTGTGTGTGTGTGTGTGTGTGTGTGTGTGTGTGTGTGTGTGTGCGCGCGCACACAGTCTTCATTAGCCTGATGGTGGACGGGCATGCCACAATCAGCCATTAATTATGTGTCAGAATCATTTAACGGTCAGATGCACCCAATTCCCACGCCAGACGCTAATAACGGCTACAATCTGCTTGAGTGGAAGTTGTGGTCACTGCCGTTCACTCCATAAAGCCATGAACCAGACAAGTTCTTCATGCAAGGAGGGGTGTAACAGTCTGTCTGTCTGTGTGTGTGTGTGTGTGTGTGTGTGTGTGTGTGTGTGTGTGTGTGTGTGTGTGTGTGTGTGTGTGTGTGTGTGTGTGTGTGTGTGTGTGTGTGTGTGTGTGTGTGTGTGTGTGTGTGTGTGTGTGTGTGTGTGTGTGTGTGTTTGCATTCACGGAGAGCAAACTATTTAGTCATTGCCGTGCAAACCGTCTGTATTGTGTGTGTTTATCTACCGGGCACAGTGTCCTACCTTGTCAACAACCTTCCTCTGTCTGCTATCGCAAATAACTAATTCAACACGCCATACGGCAAGTACGTATATGCTGAAAGAAAACCACACACACACAATAGTGATCATACTGTTTTAATACAGTCGTGTTTGTGTTTCCTGGATTCTAGGAGCACTATACCTACTCAAAACCCCTGAGAGAGAGATCATTGTTCTGCAGCCTTGTCTGCTGACGGCTTCTGAGAAAATACAAGTTACAAATCCTTGGAATTTAACCCATTCAACCCGGGAACGCATGTACAAATGTCTTCTAAATCCTAACAGTTTCTATATCAGTGGTCAAACCTTTTCATGTCAAGGACCCCCATCTGAAAATATTTTCTTCCAGTCAACCCCCAGAAGCAAAGATTTGAGTCAAAAAGGTTCCCTTATATATATTCATAGATTTGCAAAAATAAAACACGATTTAAAAAAAATATCAGATCTACAAGGTCATAGCGCGGCACTCTGAGCCGCGCTATGAGCTTGTATATCTGCTATTTTTGAATGGCCAAAGAAATCTAAAATGACACAGATGCGTTCCCCGACTTAATGGGTTAACTTTTTTCAATAGTACACAATAGACAAACATACCAAACAAGAACAAAAAATGAACACTCCAGATCAAGTTCAACTCGTGTCAGGCTGTCACTAATGACTAGACGTCCCTGAAATAAAGACGCCAGCTAGTTCTTTTTGGTGAGTCCTGCTGCCAACTCTGCCTTGTATTCTGTCATAAAAGAGCACTTTAAGGCAATTTAACCTTGTGAGAGTGGGTGCATTTGCACTCTAGGAAGTAAACACTTGAGCATACAATGACTTGCGAAAATAGCCAATCTCCATGCTCACAACAACACATCCCATTCTCTGTCCCTCTCTAATAAATATACAAACATAATTGGGATACTTGAAGAAAGTTTGGTTAAGGATTCCACCAAATGTGCTTGCTTGGAAATAACAGTGGTGAGTCAGCACCAGTAGGCGGGCGGACAGCAACAGTAAAAAGCTTGGAATGCATCTGCGTGAACCCTGGATTGTGTGGTGGGCACGGGTCTGCTCAAGCCCATACGCACAACATCCCGTCATATGATTGTGTCACGCACCAAAACTAGCAGATCCGTGATGCATTGTAAGCTTGTAGATCTGGTGTTTTCGGTGTGCAATACCGTCGTACGACGGAACGGAAATCAGGAATTATTCCCGATTATTCTAATTAGAGATGGCTCAGGGCTACCATGACAACGCCACCTCTCCAATCACTTTTGGCATAATTAGGAGCAGAGTCGTCATGTGGAAAGGTAAGAGAAAATAATAGACACCTGCAAATACTGGAGGGATCCACGGCTGTTCTACGATCAAAAACAATATAGATAAAAGGATAAAAGGCCAGTTTCATTTCAAAGTAAGACAATGAGACTGTGAATAACACGTTTACTGCTAATGAAAGTACTATGAGTTATGATTGATTCTATTAGTTAATGAAATACTTTGGGTAAATGCTACCAAAGCAGTAGTAACACTTTAAATGATGATTAGAGGTAGGCTACTTTGGAAATATGGAGCAGTGCACATCTGGTATTTTTGTCTCTTTGGAGGGGGTTTTGGAGAAAAGGCCAAAAATGGTTGTGGAGAGAAACATTTCGTGTTCTCGCTCTCTGTCAGCTTCCCCTGACTACAACTGAATACAAAATGTATTTTGAAACAAATATGAAGATCTGACCAAAATAAGATATTCATGAGCAGGTATAAGGATGTGTTTAACCATTTAAAGGAGTAAGTTCACCCAAAAAATGACTTATTTTCTATCAATTACATACCCCATGAAGCCTTGAATTTGTGGAGATTTTTTTTATCTTTGTCGCATTCCTAAGACAATCATTTTGGTCAATATGAGACTCAGTAGGAGACTCTGCCGGTCATCAAATTATTGGCTTAGGAATGCGTAAAAAAAAAAATTATGATCTGAATTCAAGGCTTCATGGGGTGTGTAATTGATAGAAAACTAGTAATTTTTTGGATGAACTACTCCTTTAAGGCCTTTCTGTGTGGAGTTTGCATGTTCTCCCCGTGTCTCCTGGGTAGGTACCCTCACAAAAACATGCAGTAATCCTGGTCACTATACTGCCTCCCCCTGGCCAGCCGGGGCGCCTGATTGAGGGGAAAGGAACTGGTTGGAATAACGTGTTCCTTCCACGCACTATGTCCTAACAGGGAAACTCTCCCCTGTCAGGTGATAAGAAGGTCAGTTGGCTCTCATGCATTGAAGGAAGCATGAGCTCGGCCCTGGCCTCCCTAGGTTGGCAGAGGGAAAGTAGTGCCCAGGATTACATAGACAATTGGCACTGGGGTGTAAAAAATGGGGTTACAAAAATCGTGGGATAAAAATTTGGTAAAAAAAAAAAAGAACTACTCCTTTAAACCCCATATTGTTGAGTCCCTCAGGGCTCCATGCTATAGTTTCTATTCGGTTTTCTGTTATTGTGGGGAAAGCTTTCACTGAAAATAGCCGATCGACAAGCTCACAACGTGTCACAGCTTATACAATACGGATGCTGGGGTTTAAATCGTTAAAAACGAACAAAAAAAGGACCATCTCAACGCACCGATGCAGATATAGCTTTGCTCAGTTATTATTAATATTACAGCTGCACATTTAGACACACAGTATCGTCACATTACCTACCAGGTGCCTGGGACATAATCATTTGAAATAGTGTGACAATCCTTAATGAAAGTCAATGTGGGGGTCTGTGACACGAACATTGGGAACCCTGGTATATTCTGTAGTGGATAATACAGTCTGAAGGCCTTGTCAAACGTTGAAAGGGAGAGACTGATTAACATGCAAACTTGGTTGCATTCCTCTGGTCTTCACAGTAGGGGAGATATGGCACACGCACACGCACGCACACGCACACACACACACACACACACACACACACACACACACACACACACACACACACACACACACAGATCAAAGAGGACCAGTAATAGAGGGTAGCGGGTAGTTGGATGGGAATGCAATACAGTGGGGAGTGTGTGCCCTGTAAGAGATATGATGGCTTGTCAGATGCACATTTTGAACAGCTGCTCACTATTCCATTGGGTTCATGATGCATTTTAACTAACTCTGCCAGGTTTGATGTCTTTGCTCGGTAATACTGCTGTAGCCTAACAGTGTTACCGAAGATTAACATTACGATTTTTGAAAAGTGTTGAAACATTTTTTAAATGTTCTCCTTTAATGACATGCCCAAAATAGTAACACCAGGGTGTAATAAAAGATTCTTGGAGGACTCTGCAGGACTGCATGTACTGCTTTCTCTCTTTCACGCACGCACACACACACACACACACACACACACACACACACACACACACACACACACACACACACACACACACACACACACACACACACACACACACACACACACACACACACACACACACACACACACACACACACACACACACACACACGGCAGCGTTAATGCTAATATGACTGCTAATGTCTCTGATATGCCATACTAATTTGTTTACATGCATGCTTGTTTTTAGGGGAATAGATTAATTCATGCCAACGGCTACTGGTCACATTTAATGAAGGCTCAATGTTCAGCGATAGAGAGAATTGCACTAGACTTGACAATAGAGAGGAACAATGAGAGAACAAAGAAAAGAGCTAAAGACGAAAACAAGTGACAAAGTGACACAAAAGCCAAAATCATAATGATTTGATGTCCTTGTAGCCGCCCCGAATATTATTAATTTTGTGAATGTCTATTATATTTTGTGAAGTCCCTCCATATGTGGGCAAGACTAACATCATCTATTTGATGCAATTATTGGACACTGACCTGCTCCTATTCAGAGCCAAATTGCTTAAAGAGAATTAAAACAGCAGCAACACAATCCAAAGGAAGACATTTCCTAGTGTGCTGTGTACGCATATAGTTGGAAAATACCACTGCCACACAACCCTTTAAATCAAGACACAATGGCACATAAACAAGGCCATTTTGCACCTCCGTGCAAAATGTCTATTACTCCCCGCAGGGAGCAAATGGGACATTAGGATTGTAGGATTAGATCCAGGTCGCTCCTCTGCTGTACTCTCTGTCATCACACTTTCATTTGGCCAACTCCCTGACTTAAGGGGACAAGCTTCATTTTTCAATTAGGCGCTAGACTCAACTCACGCATCGTTGCTCTCCCATCGCCTCCATCTCCTCCTCAGCCTCACAGACAGAGAGAGACAGAGCCAGACAGACAGAGAGAGAGATAGAGGGACAGAGAAAGAGAGGGAGAGCAAGATAAAGAGATTGAGGATGAGAGAGATAGAGAGATAGCTGAGGGTAGAGGAGGGCGGAGTGGAGGAGATAGAGGAGCCATTGTAGATTAGCTTAAACCAATGTGGGATAGTGACTGTTGCTGGCATGATTGCTCTCGCTTTCCCTACAACCACCTCTCCCCTTCCCCCTCTCTCTCTCTCTCTCATTGTCTCCCAGTCACTCATTTTCACGTTTTAATTGCCTCCGGCATTCACAATCTTCAAACAAACTTCAAATATCCATTGATTTTGCACCACTACTAAAATACTGCGCCTTTGCTATGTTGTTGATGGGTATTTATAATTCAACCTAACTCAGACACAGATTTTGAAGGAAATTAATAACTAACACAGTGGTGGAAAAACGTTCGCAGGTGTCCTCGAATGCCTCTAGAAATGACTTCAACTATGCATAAATGCAAAACTTTTTTTCAATCCCCAAATTACCCTGTTCACAGTTTTCCTCCCGCTTACTAACACCTGCAGTGTCTTAAATGCTGGGAAGCAGACAGCCAGGCTTATCTCAGGCCTGACCCAGTTGGGAGACCTGATGATGACGCATCCAAGAAACCAAGAGACGGTGAAGCAGCTCTGCACGTGACTCATGGCTGGATAATCACAGTGGTGCTTTAATGTTAAAGACACAAAGAGAAAGAGAGAGAGAGAGAGAGAGAGAGAGAGAGAGAGAGAGAGAGAGAGAGAGAGAGAGAGAGAGAGAGAGAGAGGGAGAGAGAGAGGGAGGGAGAGAGAGAGAGAGAGAGAGACAGACAGAGAGACAGAGAGAGAGAGAAAACAAGAGAGCAGGGACAGAAAAGACAGGAGGATAGAGTGATGGGAGCAGTGCGACTTCAAGAGATAAGAGTCGTCTTTTATTTTCAATTGGATATTTTTGAGAGGCTCCATTGTGTCTCATTTGCCCTCTTCTGACCTTTTTCTGGTCTTCCACAGCCACAAATTGAATGTGAATAAAGAAGTTTGCAAGTGGAAGTGAGTGAGGGATCAGAATAAGGCAATAAAGCATACGGTGTGTATGTATGTGTGTGCGCGTGCGTGCGTACAGTAGGTGTGTGTGTGTGTGTGTGTGTGTTTGTGTATGGAGTGTTCTGTGAGTTTACGAGAGGAGAGAGATTTCACAGTGGTCCCCAGCCATAACACAGTTGCGTGTTGGGGAGATGGGCAGTGCAATGTTTATATTTATAGCAATAAAGATAGCGGATATACGGCGAAATAGGCTCACTCCAAAATGGTGGAGTGGCGAATGTGGTCCTCATAACCAGATAGTGACTGAGGGGTGCTGGGGTCTCTTTTTTTTTTACAGCCGAACGCTGTGCTTGTAAACATCGATCTGGTGGAGAAAGGCAGATATAGCAGGTTGGGGCAGCATAGTGGGGCATTGATTCAGCCTGCACCAGTCCAATGGGCCAACTCTATAGGGGGTGATTAAGGTGAGCAGACACAATAAATGGAGTTCAACAGTCAATAGACCAGTGAGCTAGGCTGCTTATTATTGTTTTAATTAGCCAGCACAACAAAAGCTAAACATAGGCAGTTTTTTTGTCCAATAAACATGACATGGAATGTTATCGTAGGACAAAGGAAGCTGTGAGTAGAAGGGCCTGGCAGATACTGTATATCAGTTTGGCCGAAATATGGGCCACTATTTGAATTTTTAACAATATCGGTATCAGCAGCCAGTTATGCAGCCGATATGTCCTGATTTTCAACCTCACGGCCCTATTTTCTACTATTGTTGAACATTTTGTAATAGGGCTTAAGTGTTTACAGTTCAGTTTGCACGTACGTTGAATAATCTTTTCCTATATTGACAAATGTGCTCAAATAGAAACTAAGATCAAAGTTTTTCAAATTGATTTAAAGATTTTGACAAACTATCAGTCAAAACATTAGTAATCTGTGGTCTAGGACTCTCCAAAATTGCTATCGGCATCAGAGCCACAAATCTGGCATTGGTCGAGCTCTAGTGATTAATCTCTATATACTGGATGGGAAGCACAAGGAGCAGACACAGCTTCTAGTGTTCACTTCTATAGTGAGGCCTCAAATTTTCATCATAGATACTTCCTGAACCAACATCACAAATGTGGGTATGCATGCAGTCCCTATATCTGGTTGGGTTGGTTTGATGGCTGCTTCTGAAGAGCTGAAGAAGAAGTCATTGCAGGCAGGGATCCCCTTGTGTCTGCTATAATACAGCACTGGGGTCCGGGCGCACCTTGGGAGAAGCCAAAGATTGCAGGGGGGAGTGGGGCCTCATTTTTTTGGAGGTAGTAATTTAAACTTTTTAAACATGTTGCACAAAATCATAACTTGCATTCATCCACTTTCAACCTGGCATCCCTATTTATGGCAGTCACTATCACTAACCATAAACAAACCCGACACACCCATACACAGTATATAGGAAGGACCACGGCCACGTTACTCTGACCCAGACATAACCATAAACAAACCCGATACGGCCATATATAGTCATGTCACCATGACTCAGACATAACTATAAACAAACCCGATACGCCCCTATATAGGCACGTCACTATGACTCAGGCGGGTACAACGGGTACTCTTACAAAGCCCCCAACACTATATGACTCAGACATATTGGTCGGATCGGTGGTGAGACGTAGGTATGAGGGCCGGATAGCGGCCCGAACCTCTAGTTGTCAAAAATAGTCAGAAATATAATATGAATAAAAGTAAAAGCAGTAGTATAGCAGATCTACAGCTTGTAGATCGGCTATTCTCGCTATTCGCTGTGTAAGAATATTGTGTGTGCGTGCGTGTGTGGGGTGTCTCAGCGTAGGAAAAAAGGTTGCGGGCCACTGTTCTATATCAGTGCTGGAGAAATAAAAGTGGTGGAGCTGCACAACTCCACTCTGTCAATGTCTATCTATAGCACCCGACCTCAGATAAACTCCAGTCTGTCAAGAAAGCCTACAGCAAAATTGCTCCAAAATCCGCCTACACACACGGATGGCCTCACTCCAATATAACATAATTCCTCAGTTCTCTGTCCCAATGGGAGACATTAGGCGTGGAACTTGGGCTCGGGCTGTTGGCTGCTAGGGGCCAACATGACACAGAATCACTCAGCCATGTGCCTCGAAATGCCATTAAAAAGCGAACACCTTATGCCATATGCAAAAGTCACACAAACAATAACAATGCGCTCTGACAGGGCATTGCTGTGCAATAATTTGGCCCCATCAGGGATCATGCTGACTATGAATCATCATTAATTAGACAGCACTTCTCTACAAGCAATAACGAGCCATGCGGTTTTTCCGTTATAAATGTGTAAAAATGTCCCCGTAGACTCTTATAATATAACATTACTAGAACACGGCGTACCCATTTATACAGATGGAAAGGAAACTCATCATTCGCTGCATGGAGGAGACTGGCCAGGCGCGCAGTCATTTGTTTTCAAGCCGTGTGTAACAAACTACTTGAATAAACAAGCGTTGGATATTGCAGATATAAAAAAAAAGATATTGATGGAAAGTCACTGGGCGGAATAAATGGTGGCAGGGAGAAAAAGGGAGAGCAAAAAAAAAGACTCAAAAAGTAATAACAAGAGGAGAGTATAATACAACAAAGTACTGTGTGAGCCCTAACCTGAAATGACACTGAATATAAGCACAGCCAGGGCCGTGAAAATCAGAGTAAATTGGCTGCTTTCACCTCCAGGCTGATTACAGGCGACTGGAGACACACAACAGAAAACCCAGCGTTGAGTTTGATCAGCATCCACAACACTGTAAGGGCAGCATCAGCCATGGGGCGGAGGCTCATTATCACCATAACCGTGTGTCCGCACACACAAGACTTGGATGAGAACATAGAGGAGCCAACAAAGCCTGTATCGCAAATGGGTGGGAGAGATGGAAGTCATACCAAAGCCTGAGGCTGAGGAAAGAATAGAGGGATGAGAGCGGGCGAGTTCAAGCAGAGGCGAGAGGTGCTATTTACTTCAGTCCACTTTCAGAGGGATTAGGCGGTGTTGACGTGACGCTCGTCTCTCCACGAGGATGACTAAACGTATCTATTATTAAGTGTGCATTTAAAAAGAGCAGGCCTATTTATTGAAATTGGTGCATACTAATGTGTTTATTAAGAAGTGTGTGTGTGTGTGTGTGTGTGTGTGTGTGTGTGTGTGTGTGTGTGTGTGTGTGTGTGTGTGTGTGTGTGTGTGTGTGTGTGTGTGTCTGTCTGTCTGTCTGTCAACCACTAATTCTAGACTTCGAGCGGTCATTTTAACACTCCCATCGACATCCACTCGAACCTGCACGGTGCATGTGGAACATGTCTGCACAGTGGGGTCTTCTCCCCTCCTGTGTGTGGGGGGTCAGTGCAGTCTGGCGCCTCGCCAGCGTCATGTGACAGTGGTGACAGGTAATTACGGAGACACACTGATTTCCCCTGGCGGTCAACTGGCTCAATAGCCGTCACACAGTCTCTATAGGGAACGAAAGTCAATCACCACACTGGTGAACAATCAGCATTATTCACTTAACTGACGATGTACGTTGTGCGTGCGTGCGTGCGTGCGTGCGTGACCTTGTGAGTGTGACACATCAGATAAAGTGAGAGAGAGACAGACACAGAAAGAGAGAGAAACAGAGAGACAGGGAGAGAGAATAAGCAGGGGAGAAAAAGACAACTCAATACCTCCCTATTCCCAATTACAGTCATTAATGGCTATGACCCACCCAATGAGCATCGGAAGCCAGCTCACAACTCAATAGCCCTCTTCCTGGTCTCTGTGAGAGGTTGGGTGAGTCTGAAGTACACACCTTAGTTATGTTTATCACACACAACCCAATACTGGAATAGCAACTGTTACCAGACCACGTTCAAAAGGTATTCCCACAACAGCAAATATTCAGTTTCCATGCCAAATTACCTTCCCAATTACGTATCTAGCAACAAAGCAAGTGTTTTTCACACTTTCAGAAGGAGCCGGAAGAAAGATAGCCAGAAAGAAAGTCGAGACATCCCAAATTGCCTCCCAGATGAGTTAACAAGGTGCACACACTCTTTGCACTTTGCCTTTAGATCTTATCAAGTCTCATAATGCAGTCTGATGCTTAATATACTATACTTTGTTAGGTGCCAATGTGAGTGTGTAGATCAGCGATTTCTGGCACCCGCCACCAGCGTACAATGAAGTATGAAGGCCCAGAGACACTGAAAGTGTCATTTACGCAAGCATCACTGATGCATGTCAAGGCAGGCCACTTGTTCACATTGAACACGTTGACAGTCCATAATAGAAACGTGCTCTGAAAGACGTGTCAACAGGTTTCGAAGCGTCCACTTCACGCCTCCAGTGGGGCTACAGCCGTTGTAGACAATGGGTGTGTTTGATGACGGCAGCATCATACACTGTCAGTGTGTCCGTAGTCTCGTGTGGCCAGACTGTTGCTTCCCACAATTTTCAAATGCTTCCGGTCATACAGTCTGGAGCACGGAAGCTCTGTCGATGATCAAGCGATAGAGTGGATGTGAAGCCTCCTTCCCACTTCCGTTTCGTCTTTACAGTCGTGCATATTTATCCTAATATAAATCAAAATCATCTAAGCATATATTGCAAATATATGCATATATATTTGAAATGACGAAGAGATGGCAGCTTCCTGTCTCGGATTTCGAGAGGTGTAGTTCCAGACTCTATATAGCATTAGGAGATTGTGGAATAGTTGTCTGGCCACACGAGACTAGTGTGTCCAGGCCTTAAATCAGGCTTGGGGCCTCCCGAGTCACTCGACGTTGCTCCACCGAACCGCAATCCCCACATTCCAACCCGTCTCTCAAACCCGCTGACGGACTCTTGTCAGGTAATTAGCCTAATTAGCTGCTCCCTCGTCTTTCCTTCCCCGCCCTTGCCTCATCTTTCCTCTTGCATGGGTTTGAAGAGTGCCATCATTAATATCATCCCTCTATGGGTCATAAAGCATTCACCGTTTCCATCAGAAGGAATGTGATAAAGGTCCCTCATCTGCCTGGGAAAAAAATAGGGCACTAAGCTAGCTGGAGCCGATGGCTTTAAATAATCAAACATTCACACATTTTAGTAGAAATAGGCTTGTGCACATTGCTAATTCAACTCCATAATACGGTGCAGTATGCCCAACATTTGAATACACACTCTCCCAGTCCCATTCTTGCATGTTAGATGCATTTTGTTCAGCAGGAGACAAGATTTTGCCTGTGATATAGTGTTAAAAGTAAATCTTGCTATCACCAAGCAACGTTGAATTTCTGCGAGGATTTGAATTGAGTGGAAGTCAAACAGTCACAAATCTCCGAGGCAGCTTATGAGGCTTATTGTGGAATTGCTTTCAGCTTCAAGCACATAATATAATTAAATCACATCCATACTGTATGTATGCCCAGACATTAAAAACAATATATTATCGATGTGGTAAACGGAAAACTCACTACATGGCTCAAACAAACGATCACACACATAAACGTGTTGGAGCCGGCCTTACCTTCGTAGGCAGCTTGGAATCCCTGTCCACTGACAGCGTAGTCGGACAGTAGCCATAGCGTGAGCCTGGCCCCTGTACTCACAATGGGCGACGGCAGCTGGAACCCTGTTAACCTGTGAACAGATGAACAGAACAGTCAGTTAAACAGTCGGTGACAAAGGCAATCCAATCAACTGCACAGTCGGTTGCAAGCTTAGTTATGAAACCCTTTTCAGACAAGCCAGCTGTTACGCATTCCAGATATCCAATAAAAAAACAACATGGCCCTGAATGATCCGCGCTAGAGACAAATACTGTGTCTCTACATCACCAGTATCAGAGATCACCGTCAGCAGCATTGTGGCAGCAAAGAGGCATTTTAACCGGCGTATGCAGTCAAATCACGCCATATTGGTTTCAAGTTAAACACTTAAAGCTGCACTCTAACTTTCATGTCCTAATCAAGTGCCAAAGTGCTGAAATTCTTCCCACTGAACTAACTACAGTACACCTGCTTGCTCAGGAGAGATATATCATTTTGATCCTCAGGTAGTACCACCGGTCAACCAGTAGTGGTCCTACCAGACCACAGGATCTGAATTTCTCAATAGAAGACCAGGGAGACCAAATACAGCCACGGTCCACCGCAGATGTGTTAGTTAGTTCTCTATACTGTAAACATTTTATTCACAAAGAAAAGTTACACAGTGAAGCGTTAAACCCTATATACTTTGTTGTACATACAAGCGACAAGCTCACAACACGACATGTTGTGAGCTTGTAGCTTGCATTTTCACCAAATGTTTGCCTATTTCCGCAGAATGTTCGCCTATTAAGACATGCCAACGTGCCCAGAATAGGGACGCGTGGTTATTAACCACCGTGGTTTATGGCTCACGGATGGATTCAACTAGCACAGAAATTATAACTTTACTTATATTCATATTATGAATATCACACATTCAATCAGATATTCCTTATGGGTCAAACGCGTATATGTAGATTCTAATGCTGGACATCTTCACCCTGAGGCATGTTCGTTCCAGCTCATTTTCAGTACTATCAATTCCCACATACTCCACCGTCTTCAACCAACTCTCTAACACACACACACACACACACACACACACACACACACACACACACACACACACACACACACACACACACACACACACACACACACACACACACACACACACACACACTCAATCTCATTGTAACTCCTTACAATCTATTACGCACCCCTGACTTCTTTTTTTTTTTATCTGTAAAGCGCTGAGAGAGGTCTGGGTAATTCACTTAATCTTTTACCGCCAAGTTGGAGGTGGAGTGGAATCGCCAAACAGTTTCGGGAAGAAGAGATGAACCGGACGAAAAATGGTGGAGGACTTTAATATATGCGGGATTTCACTCCTCTCTCCGCTCAGGTTGTCACAGTGGGATATCAGCTAAATGATGGGACACATGTTCATGCAAATAGCCCCTTCACTGACCGCAAATTGAGTTGGACGGCAGCCATCTTGTTTGAAAGCGGCGCACTGCGGGGAACGGGGTGTTAGGGAGGGTGGTGAGTGTTCGTGCGTGTGTGTGTGTGTGTGGGTGGCCATGGGGAGGGGAGGGGCGGGAGTGTATTGGGGGTGGCATGTGTGTCTGAGTACAGGGGAAGGGAGGGGGCGATTCTTGCCGCATCCAAAATCGGGTATCATCTGGTGTGAGCCAGATAACAGCTCACAGATTCTGTTTCTTTCTTTCTTTTGCCCCGTACAAAAATAAAATAAGAAAAAATAACATTGTAAAACATGCAGGTTCTCAACACGTGCAAGATTAAATGCCGCCGTGATGATAGATACAGCGAGATGAGGTGAGATATGGAGATACTATGAGATATGGCTAGATAAGGTGAGATACGAAGAGATACGTTGAGATACAGAGATATACAGTACGGAGCGATACGGTGAGATGCGGTAACATCAGGTGAGACACAGTGAAACGCGGTGAGGTACGACGAGATGCAGAGCTGTGTGACAATATGAGAGGAGCAGGCAGCGTGGGTAATACTGTGGAGACGGCAGCCTGTGGGATTACCTGCTATCAGGGGGGAAAGATATGATTGGGGAGACATGAAAGAATGAATGGGGAGAGGAGGAGGTGTCTCCAGTGTACAGTGGCGCTAATGAGAAACAGGAAGAGAGGGACGAGGAGAGAAAATGGCCATGCTGATGGGAAATGTTTGCTAGGCACTAGTCTGCGCCGCTCTGAGTAATAAGGGACTAAGTTTGTGTGTGCGTGTGCGTGTGTGTGTGTGTGTGTGTGTGTGTGTGTGTGTGTGTGTGTGTGTGTGTGTGTACGCAAGCATTAGAGAGAGGGTAGAGCAAAGGTCTATTAAGAGGGCTTTCCACCTGACTGACCTCAGCATCATCTCAATGAAGAACCTCTGCTTCCAATTATCCTACTGCTACACTCATGGGGGATGGGAGAGAGAGAGAGAGAGAGAGAGAGAGAGAGAGAGAGAGAGAGAGAGAGAGAGAGAGAGAGAGAGAGAGAGAGAGAGAGAGAGAGAGAGAGAGAGAGAGAGAGAAGCAGACTAGAGATAGGACAGAGAGAGAGAAGGGAGAGTGGATGAGCTAGTAATGAGGAGATGGCAGCGTTAAGAAGCAGGTATAGGCAGAGCACAGAATGAAAAGTGTGACGTGATCGAGAGAGGGAGAGGCGCAGAGAGAGAGAGAGGTGCACTGGGAGGGTAAAATCCACCATTGAGCCACAGTGACAGTGGGTCAGAAGGAAATTCTTCTTGGTTTGGATCCATACAGATTCAAGGGTCCACACACACACACACACACACACACACGCACACACGCACCGACATACGCGCAGAGGCCAAAGCGCACTGTATAAACAAGCCCGTTATCAGAAGCAGACAGATTAAAATGAACAGCAGACAAACTGTGTGATTTGCGTGAACTCATTTGACTGTGAGTGTTTGTGTGTGCGCGCGCACGAGCAGGGCGTGTGAGAGTGTGTGTGTGCATGCAAGCGTACGGCTGTGAGTTTGTGATGTTCATCCAAAATATGCATATTTATAGATGTAAACAGAGATTAAATCAGGCCACTCGTCCCTTAATCATATTCCCCCCAGTAGGGGCACGACGCGCATGCGTGTGTGAGTTAGTGCATGTGTGCGTGCGTCTGTTGGGTGCTGATGCAGCTTTTTTTCCCCAGTGGGGAGAGAAAGGGGGGAAAAAAAGAAGATGCTGCAGCAAGATTTTGATGGGTGAGTGGAGGAGAGACATTAGCCAATAAATGATGGGTGGTGAAAGAAGCAGCGAGCGAGAGAGGTATAGGGTTGGATATCTTAGTACAGTAGTGATTCTCAACCTTTTTAATGTTAATGACCTCCGGTGTGGCCCTTAAAAACATAGAAAACATCAAATAAAATAAAAATAAAAAATGAAATAAAAACATTCGAGAAGGCAGGCGCGCTATCAGAAGCAGACCTGAGCCCCATGAGGCATGCCCGAACGTGGGGTCAGCCAAGCGAGTGTCTAGATAGATGCACTTTATTTCAGACACAATAGATCCATATAAAAAAACTGAGATACAAAAACAGACAATAACAACACAGATATAGCCTGAGAATACCAGACTGATTTCACTGCTTTAAGCCCAGATCAATTAAAAACAAACATATAAACATTGCCTCCAGTGTTCCCAGAAGCATGAGGAATACCTTGTATCACTCTGTGTGATCCCTGTCAACCCATTTTGACCTGGGACACCTACAGTATACGTTGTTATACCTTTCAATCCGGGAACACCTTTTTGTAACATTAGCTGTTTTTCAGAACAATAAGTTTTAAAAAGTGCTATTTCAACATTGTCTGCACACATGTGACATTTTCGTGCCAGCATGTTGGCTTGTCCATATAGTTTACAACACTGGCGCTGCACATCATCATCATCATCACAGAGATAATCCCTGATTATGTGACCCTGGTGTTTAAACTTTTTCACAACCTCTAATACTTCACCTGCCAATCAGAAAGAGGGAAAGGTGAGCTTCTGATCGTCCTTAGTTCTAATGAACATAATCACACTCTTTTTAGAGTTGAACTTGATATCAAACAACTTGCCATATTTTGAGCAGACCCAGAGTAGCTGCTGTAAGCCAGCACTGTATGGAGACAGTACAACTAAATCATCAGCATAAATCATATGATTAATAAGGTTATATCCCCCACCATGCAACCAGTTTTACACTCTTTTAACTGTTTAGATAAGTCGTCCATGTACAAGTTGAAGAGTATCGTTGACAGAATTCCACCCTCCATACTCCATTGGACACCAGAAATGGGGTAGTTTTTATCAGTTAAGAACCATAGCTGAATTGAAGCATGTTTGAACACACAGGGACCTGGAAACAGTCATCCATGCCATTATCACCTCTCGGTTGGACTATTGCAACTCTCCACTCTCTCTCGTCTACAGATGGTCCAAAATTCAGCTGCCTCTTGACTGGAACTAGGAAGCAAGAGCACAATACCCCTGTTCTGGCCCAACGGCACTGGCTACCAGTGAAACATCGTATTGATTTTTAAAAATTACTTTTTGTTTTTAAAGCCTTAAATGGCTTCGCGCCACAGTACATTTCTGATCTGGTTTCTACACCTCCTGCCCCCAGGGTACTTAGGTCATCTAGCAAAATGCTCCTTGCCGTTCCCCCAACAAGCCTTAAAACTAAAGGTGACCAGGCTTTTACTGTTTTTGCCCCCACACTCTGGAACAACCTTCCACTGCACATTAAGTCCAGCTCCACCACTGAAAGGGTTAAATCCACCCCAATCCAACCCACCTCTTCTCCATTACCTTCAGCTCAGTCTGAGGGCAATTAACTTATGGCCTACTCTGGTCATTAAATGTATTTTTACGTTCTTTTAATTATGTAATTATGTTGTATTTGTATGAGGTATTTATTTTACTATGTTGTATTTTATGAGGTTGTTATGATGCTATTGTGAATGGAAAGCACTTTGGGTCAACTTCTGCCGTTTTAAAATGTGCTATACAAATAAAGGTATAATAATTTTGACTACTGGCACCAACAGGACAGATAACATGGATTTAGGCAGTATGCCATGCATCAACAACCCCGAAAAACACATACAGTAGCAAGTAGCACTGAAACTCTAGGACTAGCATGCTTCAAATGTTCTGCTGTTATTTTGTCATGGCCACATACTTTGTTAAATGCCAATTTCTCAATAGCATAGCTCACCTCATCATATCTGATACCCACACCATCACTGTGGGAAACCTCACCAATACTAAAAAACATCACTCTTGACACTTTTTTTTGCGACGAGGGACAAGCTCTTCGTGGGCACTTGATCGGCTTGGGCACGCTTCACAGGGCTCACACTCACTTTTGTTCACTCAGCAGCGTCGGGGTAGGGTGGGAATCATTTATGATCATTCAATGTCAACGTGGTACGTCAAAGGGCGTCCTTGGCATCAGCATCGGATGTGAAAGGTACCTGACCAAGCATCGAAATATGACGTTTTGCGAGTGAAAATGTAGTGTGTGTGTGTGCGCGCGCGCACGCGCGCGTGCGTGCGTGCGTGCGTGCGTGCGTGTGTGTCCTTGCTACCCTGTGCAGCTATACGTTATCAGTGGTGAAGGTCGTGTTGGAGCATCACACTATGCTCTGTGAACCCTGACTCTCCCCTGACTGGCCATCACATCACTGTCCTGATGAGCCAACAGCACTGAACCACACCACAAAGCACATTATCCTATGCTACTTCCTGGAAGCATGAAGTAATCCAGAGTTGCAGTACCTACAAAAAACAGAAATACAGTAATTTCTATTAAATGTTTAGTTTTGTTCAAGTTGGTCATCTTTGAGCACCTCTGCTTGCCATCCTTCGCCGTTTCTGATACTGGCATAGACATCTTGCAAAATGCCATTGACCTGCACCTTTGATCGCTATTTGAAGATTTTAAACTACACCTTTTTCCTGACAGCAGCCATTAAAGCATCTGACAGTCCATTTTTTTTTGCTTATTTAATGTATCTTCTAGTTCATCAATCTCATCTTTCTGAAGCTTTGCATGTCATCCGTTTAAGTGTCAAACAGAGACATACAACAATACATTAGCCATGGTATACGGTTATTATACCAAACCTATTAATTAATCCAATGATTTGAGCTACCCATTTTATACATATGTAGTAATAATAAAAACCCTTTTCAGCTGGATATAGAAGCTTCCTCTTTTAGTCAGCATGCACACAGAAACCTATTTTTTTTATCATAATTCCTCCTTTCAAGATTTTGTTCTCATACCCACAATCCCAACTCAGTCTTCCCAGCATTCCCTGCAGTTATGTTCTGGGA
This sequence comes from Gymnoscopelus microlampas, assembly GCF_963454915.1. NCBI lineage: Eukaryota > Metazoa > Chordata > Actinopteri > Myctophiformes > Myctophidae > Gymnoscopelus > Gymnoscopelus microlampas. The sequence continues at coordinate 23,391,557 of NC_139952.1, forward strand.
AATATTTTTTCCTTTTTTTTCTTTTTTCAGTAAAACACATTAATTAGCCATTCAAGTGCATTCTGTTTTTCCGTTTTCACTTTTGTTTCTGTGAAAGTCAGATAAACTTTAAAAGGCTGTGTCCTGCGGGGGCAGGGATCCAAAATGTCGAGCCTCAGTGTTTCATTGTGCATTTGTGTGTGCATATACACGTGTTTGTTTATGTGTGCGTGCGTGTGTGTGTGTGTGCCTACGTGCATGCATGCATGCTGCTCTTCACTAGACCTCCCCGCAGTGCAGAGGTGAAAGCCGGCCCTCCAGCAGAGGTTAAAACGACACTATGTTCCCACACACACCATTTGATTCCTGAGCTAAAAGGAAAGATTCTCACAGGCAATTAGACATTGAATCTACCAGCCTTCTCTATAAGCTGTAAAGCACTGCGTCCCTTGGCCCCCCAGGGCATAATCTGATCCAGATATATCTTCATGGTTACAGCCCTCAGTGCTTTGCTTTTGCAGGGAGTAAAACTCATGCCATTAACCTTAAAAGATACAGTAGGACACTATATTACCGCTGTGCAACTAGCAATACTAGTGTTTTATACCTTTGGTACAGAAAAGAGTAAAACTCATGCCATTAACATTGAGGGCTTGACATACTTTGTTGCATGCAGTGTCGCATCCTGAAAATTGCAGATTTATAAACTCAAAATGCGTCGCAACGCAACGAGCTGTGAGCTTGTAGATCCGCTATATAAGTATAAATTGGGATTTAAAACATACAGTAGGACGCTATAATAACATCGCTGTGAAAATAGCAAGGGAAGTGTCTGTTGTTTATTTGTTTGTAGAGAAAAGTGGAGTAACCAGGTATAAAACATGTCTGTCACCAAAAGAAAAGAAAAATCACGTAAATAGGAAAACTGTGTTGTTGTTGTTTGCTCCTGTGTTTATTTAAAAGGATATACATGAGTACACTGGCAGTTCAGACAACAGGATAAGAGGATTGTAGAATGGGGAGCAGGGTGCTTTTAGCAGAAGAGTGGAAGTGAATGTCACATCTACACTTTCCCATCCTGTTGTTGTGTACATCTAGTAAACAACTACACATGAATGTGAAAGACTGTCACAATTTTAAACTTGACTGTTGTCTTGTTTTACCTCATAAAAAGGCCAAGTGGATCGAATCAGAGCCAATAAAAGTAGAGTAGTTGTTCTTAAAGTATGTACAGTGCAAAGTTTATTTGAATATCACATCTGTGGCTTGTCTCATACACCCCAAAATATATATTTCAAAATATATATTTCACATATGAAAATATATGATTTATATGAAATTAAATTAAAGTGTGTGTGTGTGTGTGTGTGTGTGTGTGTGTGTGTGTGTGTGTGTGTGTGTGTGTGTGTGTGTGTGTGTGTGTGTGTGTTTGTGTGTGTGTGTGCCCTGAAACGCCTAGGACAAAAACAAAAACGTCAGAAAAAGATGAAATATGGAAATAGGAACCACGGTAGGAAAGAAAATAATATTGGAAGGTGGAAAATGAACTCCGGGTGAACGAGGGAACCAGGGAGAAGAGGAAGACTGTGATGAAGAACACAAGTGAATAATTTACTTGTCGGCGCAGTGATGAAATGTCTTACTCATCAGCACTGCTCCTTTTGAGCCATAAAAAGGCACAGCTCGCACAGACCCTTATGGGACCATTTTTACACTCTCAGAATTAAACTAGCACTGAGGATTTTATTGTGTGGCAACACAGAACTGATTAGCTGTCATATTCAGCTAAACTCATCACTGGCCAGATTAATGAGTATGTGTGTGCCTATACTGTATGTGTTGTGTTTGTGTGTGTTTGCATGCATGTTTACGTGATTATAATGTTTTTGTCAGTTTGTATGCGTGTACACACACACACACACACACACACACACACACACACACACACACACACACACACACACACACACACACACACACACACACACACACACACACACACACACACACACGACCCTTGTGTCCATGAGTGCAAGTGTGCTATATATATACATACATACATTCATACATTATATCTGAGTGGAGTTATGAGGAAATGCACTAATGGCACACAGTGAAATCCTGAGCGTTGATTTAACACTTGAGAATAACCAACATTTGTACACAAGCAAGCGTTAAGCTCTCAAGAGTCTTACTAGTGATGAGTGCTCTGTGGTTATGCATTATAAGTGAGTCTACAGTTACATCTTACCTAAGGACACACACGCACGCACACGCACACACCCTAGCATCCTGGAATGTGCGGTATAAGGGAGGGAGTGAGTGAGTGATGTGATTGGTTTATCTGCAGGCTATCTGCAGTCCATTAACAGTGCATTACATTGTGCTGATGTTATCTGCATTTGTCCAACAGTAGACAGCTCTGAAACAACGCAGCTAGTATTAAGCTTTTCTTATTACAGAAGATATGGATGCAAAAGTAATCAATGTTAAATGATTAGTTTAACACAGTATGATACTTAGCAAAAATGTAATGTAAGAATTAACAACCAACCAATACAAATGCATACGTGGGTGTGTGCATGTGCACACATATAGTGTGTTACTCTGCTCGGAGTAAGCACAGCATGAACTCAATAACTGTAAATTACTTGGTGTGGTCCCTTTGGCTCCACGCTATCTACGAATCCAGTAGAACAGGGTTTGTCTCTACAGTATCTCTGTTGCTCCGCCGCCACAAAAGAACACACAGCAAACCACACGGCTCAGCTGACACTATTATGCCAATAACAATCATCCCCTCAAACGTCGGCCAATCACAGCAAACCACACAGCTCAGATGACGCTGCTACGCTAATCACAGCCAAGGAAGCTCAAATTCGAGGCTCCATAGCACATCGTTGGTGCTTCATTCACAAACTGCGCACCTGGTAATTGCTATGCCATAACTAACTACTGATTGATTGCACAGGGAGGCCACGCACTGGATCAGGTGTTAGAGAGGCCATCTTGGAATCAGAAGACTCACAGTTCCATCGATGGCTCCTCCTGGCTATGTGTCGAAGTGCCCTTCAGAGCAAGACACTGACTGAACCCCTAGCTGCTCCCAATGAGCATGGTGTGAATGTGTGTGAATGTATGACTGGACAATGCATATTATAAAGTGCTTTGGAGAAAGATGCTACACAGTATAAATGCACTGTTTACCATTTTACCCTTATTGCCCGTATTAGACTCAGAGACTGTATGGTTTAATATCAACATGTCAGATGAAAAAGGTACAACAATACTTGTGGGAGTGAAGGGTACTGGTGAAAAGGAAAAAGAGAAAGCTTTCTTCGTACATTTGTTCCTCCCCTTTGTGTGGAGATAAGTCAATTACACTTACAGCAAACAAATCAAGGCTGACAAATGAAACAAGGTGACGCTCAAATGCCCGCTGCTGTTTTTCACCATGCCGCACAAATTGGTTTACAATAATCCTCAGGCAGAGAAACAATTAGGGATAAAATAAAACTAATTCAATGTCGTGTTACTCTTGCCCGCAGCAAAGTGACTAAGCTAAGAGCTAGCCATGTGATAGGCGGTTGTTTACATGACGGTGCGCCTGTGTGTGTGTGTGTGTGTGTGTGTGTGTGTGTGTGTGTGTGTGTGTGTGTGTGTGTGTGTGTGTGTGTGTGTTGAGCGAATGTGCTTGAAATTTGGAGTGGCTAGGCCAATTATATCGCTTAAGGATGTAGTTATTCTGAGCGTAGCTAATATGAGGTTGAGATGGAGAGAGAGAGAGAGAGGCAGGGAGAGAGAGCATTGGAGAGGAGTTACTGATCCTACAATGATAAAGTCAAGAAGCTCCCTTAGATATTATACTATACACAGTCACATATATATGTGTTTGTTGTGAGTGTACTATATACATATAGACGAAAAGCTTTGTGTCAATCAACAGCCTTGGAGCTCAACTCCACTTGGATTAATTATACAGCACAGCCTCTATAATGTTCACACACACAAAAAAAAAGTGTATTAAGCTTGTAGATCTGCTATTTCTGGTGCATGACACCCGTGCACAACTAAGTATAAGTCAGGCATTTGTTCACCTATGGAAATACATTAGTACAGGAGTGAAACTTTGTATCATAAAGAAAGAAAAAAAAACACCTAAAGACTCTTGGATTATTTCTGTGCTTAACAAACAAGGTTAGCTTTAAGTGCAGAAGCGGAACGGCTGGAGAGTGATGGAAACATGAGGTGGAAAAAAAACAAATTAATGTACAGTATGCTGTGGAAACAGATGAGTGCCATGCTGCCTTTCCCAGAGCATTAGTCAGGTTAAAAGGATATGCTATTTATCCCAATCCACCACACACGTGTGTCAGAGCACGCATGTGCACACTGCACACACATACACACGCACACTCAATCCCTTGTTTACTAATTAAGCCATCTTTCTTTGACTTAGACTCACTTCATACCTTTCCTCCTTTCTCTCTGGTCCACCCGCCCTCTCTTCTCTCTCTCTCTATCTCATGCACCGTCTCTCTCCTCTCTCTCTCTTGTCCACTCTCTCCCTCTCTGCCTCACCCTCCCTCTCTTCTCTCTCCATCACACCCTCTTCTCTCGGACAACCTCCCTCTAATCTCTCTCTGCCGTACCCCTCCCACCAGCGATTTCTACTGTAAGGCCCCCAGAGCCTTATAGATTAATTATTCAAATGTTGACTGAGACTGTGTGTGTGTGTGTGTGTGTGTGTGTGTGTGTGTGTGTGTGTGTGTGTGTGTGTGTGTGTGTGTGTGTGTGTGTGTGTGTGTGTGTGTGTGTGTGTGTGTGTGTGTCGCCCCGGATGCTGACCAAATGTCAGCATCCATATCGCTCTCATCTCTCTGTCTTACGCCTCTCCTTCTCTTCGTATCTGTCTTTCTCTCTCCATTTCTATTGGGCATACTAATACACTGAAGACCATGGCTTGGACAGCTCATCTGATTAGCCAGCACGCTAACAGGGACACAGCGACCCATCTAAGCTCTTGACCTCTGCTATTTACCTTCTGACTGTGCCGCCCATCTCCCTTCCCATGGCAGAGATAATAAGAGTGAAGACAAGATGAAAGGAAGGCATCAGAGAGGACAGAAAATGGATTTATACTTCACGTATGATGGCGAAAATAGCCAATATATAGCCTGCGCAAAGCCAGAGTTCATAACACACACACGCGCACGTGCACGCACACGGTTAATGCAGGCTGTGTCTTTTTCAACACACATTCGCTCTCCTCTCTCGGTTGAATTTAATTCAATCTTAAAATGCTTTATGGGCACTGTGAGAGAACACATAATGTTGCCAAAAGCAAGGTACACAGAAACACAATGAATCCAACATCTTAAATGTAATAGATTCTGTGATACAAACATTGCTTTTATAGGCGGTCCAGAAACAGTTGGCTTTAAAGCCGACTAAAATATATCTTTCTTATATCTTTATATTTCTCACATTTAGTGATGCAACCTCGGGTTTTTTTATTTAACATTGATGTCTCTGTATCTCTCTCGCTAAGGTAACAGTTTATTTCTTTAACTCATATTTTTAAATTCAGCATCACAACATAATGCAAACTGATTTGTACCAGTAGAGCTTTGTGGGAACAGACAGTTCTTGCAGGTGTGAAACGTTGATCCGAGGCAACCAAATAACTCAATAAGCAGGAGAGTGCACTGCAACAAGTCACCTGCAACAGGCGTCTAATTACTTGGCAAGAACACCCTTTTTACATGGCACAGCTAGCATAATGTGTGTGTGTGTGTGTGTGTGTGTGTGTGTGTGTGTGCGTGTCTGTGTGCACGCGTGCGTGCGCATGTGTTTAAACATGCATGCGTGTCATGGGTGTTTGTCTGTCGGTGGTTTCTGTGCATGTGTCTTCCTGTGTGTGTGTGTGTGTGTGTGTGTGTGTGTGTGTGTGTGTGTGTGTGTGTGTGTGTGTGTGTGTGTGTGTGTGTGTGTGTGTGTGTGTGTGTGTGTGTGTGTGTGTGTGTGTGTGTGTGTGCGCGCCGTGCGTTGTGCAGATAATGGATAAAGAGCATGCACGCCGTGCAAGCTCTTTATCCATTATCTCATTTCACAAGGTGTTCACCTAACTAATTAGACCGCTATGCCCTGCATGTTGTCTGTGGGCAAAACAAAGGAAACAAGAATGAAAGACGAGCGGAATGAGGAGAAACGTGATTCCATGAAAGACCAATGAAAAATATAACAAGAACAACAACAAAAAGTCAACACAGACTTGGGAATATGCCCAGGAATTAGCGTAAGCCACAAAACAAGTGCACCGGAAAAGCACCCGTGCCTCCAAGTCCTATTACCTTGTCATTAGGAAGACAGCCAATAGCAGAAAGAATCAAGTTTATAATCTGCCTAAAACACAATAACAGTTGTGTCACTACGTTGGGCAAGTTTTCAAATATTTTCAAGTTTATTCAAATGTATTTCAAAAATAGCAGATCTACTGATCTATTTGTCATACAACAATGGAGGACTCAGACCTTCAAATATTTGCATACAACATATCTAGACGACAATATCGGTAGCTTTTTTTTGGATAATTATATAACGGAAATTACTTATAATGAGAAAGGTTCACCATAAAAGCTGAAAGGGGCGACTATATATGTTCTGTAGCAGACTGTAATTACACAGTAGGGAGTGGAGGAAATTAGGAGGCTAAATGTGTATACTGTATTTAAATGTAGGCTACTTACAATATTGGTCTATACATGGACACTGACTGTACATGTATGGCATTCAAAAGCAGCTATGCAGTACTTGCAATACTCTTGAACCCACCTTTGATTGATTGAACGAATACTTTATTAATATGAAAACGGTACGAAAGTACAGTAAACAAAAAAAAACTATGCTAAAAAAACACTTATTATTAAAAACAAATATCCTTTTCTCCCCAATTTAGCCACTATGGCCATTAATTCCTCCCACTGCTTGACACTGCTGTTGTATCCTACTGTCAGGCTCACCTGCCAGTGAGGACGCCTCACTGGGAGGACGTACTAGCACCTCCATCCTATTCCTCCCACTCAACATTTCCCGCTGACAGGCGCCGCTCCAGCCCGAAGGAGTACAGTACATGCAGTGACAAATATCACCCTCCCCAAACACAGGCCAAATGTGTTTGTATGTGTGTGTATAGATGTTCAGTCAAGCAAAGATTGAAAATCAAATAAATATCGTAAAAATACCAACAACTTGAACCCATCCCTATTCTGGCCATGTCATTATAGGTGAACATTCGGCAAAAATTCGGGATCGGCTATTTGCGGCAAAGACATTTGGTGTAGAGCATTGGTTCTCAAAGTGGGGTCCAGGGACCCCCAGGGGTACTTGAGGGGGTTCCAGGTGGTCCCCAGCTAAATGATGGACAGGAACCAAATGGACCCTTATGGGTCTGTAACTCTGAGAGTGTACAAATGGAACCAAATGGACCCTAACGGGTCCATTTGCACACTCTCAGAGTTAAATTAACATTGGTTTTACAATGTGAATTGGGGTCCCAGAGGTATAAATGCCATTAAATGGGGGTCCGTAGCCTAATGCATGTCAAACTGGGTGTCCTTGAAATTAAAATGGTTGAGAATCACTGCTAGAGAGCCGTAAAAACCTTCTCTTATTGGGGTCCCTGGCTTATCTTTTCAAATGGGGGTCCGCGGGGTAATAAGTGTCAATTAGGGGGTCCTTGACATGAAAAAGTTTGAGAACCACTGGTGTAGAGGGGGAAAAGTAGGGGGCCAAGGATAGACCCCTGGGGGACCCCGGTCAAAGAAATACAGAGGGCAGTGGTCCCCCAACCTTTTCTAGGTCAGGGCCGCCACTTGAACATTTTGACAGTGTTCACGGCCCACCCCATTTGACTGTTTTACATGGCAGCCGAATGGCTGCCGTGTTAAGCGGCCATATGGGTGGGCCGGAAGCATTTTCAGAGCATGTTTGTTAATGATCAATTCATCGATTGCGTTCTGGCTTGGATCTTGGAACTAGCATCGTATACTTTAAGTTCCTACTGTTTCGGAGCCACAGTGAAACATTTTTTGTCAGGGTTTTAAAGAAAAAATACCATGACCTGTTTATATTAATGTTATATCATCAAGAAAATATTTTTTGTTTTGCCAATTACTGGGGGGCCCACTTGCAATATCCTCACGGTCCACAGGTTGGGGGATCACTGATATGGGGTTAAAGTGGTTCATGTGGTTCAGACTGCATCACCGGTGACCTTCGTGAGCCTCATTCCATTGCGGAAATTAGGACACCTATTACATCAAGAACAATGCACCACGGACAGTGCATGGAAGTCTCTCCAATGGCAGTAAAACACACAATGAAAAAACACCCAGGATGTGGGGGGCATAAATTCACAGCCATCCAGCTGATTATTTCTCTAATCTGGGCCTAGTGAGCCCAATAATTCAGCCACACATGTGAGCGAAGAATATAAATTTCCGTTTTACTTTCCCCCAGCAAGAGATGATGAAAAACAAACGATCAGTCTTCCACTTGATTTCAGCATCCCGTCGTTAAAGCCGGCACTGATAAGTCTCCCCATTACGAGCTCAAATGAAAAGGAACCATAAATATGAAGGTGTGCGTGCGTCCGTGCGTATGTGCGTATGTGCGTGTGTGTGTGTGTGTGTGTGTGTCTGATGGTACACATGCATGTGTGCAAGTGTAGAGTCTGCATGTCCTATTTGCTGTTATAGCAATGATTGAGGGACCCGATATGACAACCACAAATAAATCAAATTATCTATAGGTGAAACCATGTCTCTGGCATATCTTTGCACATGTGAACACATCCGCAGGCAAACACACAAACACACACCTGACTCAGACACACACACTCCGAAAACACACGCACGGATGCACGGGCGCGCTTGCACACACACATATAACAACTGTATATGCACGTGTAGCTCCATACAAACAGGCCACAGAACATATGTATGCGCAACACACACACAAACGTTCAACACGTGAGTGCAACAGCTGAAACGTACTGTAGTCATTACCCAAAGTATGTGCTGTGAAAGATTGATGACTGGGGGCCTTCGGTGCGGGAGACAAATCGCCATGGCAACGGGCACACAGGGAGGAGAGCTACTGCGTGTCACCCAGTCTGACCATGACCCTCCATAGCACTGGTTTTCAACCCTTTTCATATCAAGGTCCATTATTTATTCGCCATTTGAGCCACGGACCACTGGCCTCTCAGACCCCAAGACTTAGAATATTTTGTTATCGTTGGATACGATTGTGTCCACAATTCCATGCTGTATTGATGTTGGTACCATAGGAAAGATAACAGGCAAATGTTGATCAAAAATAAAAATTCTTTAATTAAGTATTGCAGATGTTTAACAATCATTTAACTCTTGAGAGCGAAGAAACCACTGCTGAATAATTGATTGATTGTTTATACTTGCATATTGTTTTTATTAACGTTTTTCAGTTTTGTAGTCAGTGTTGCGTTGTTAACTTGTTTCCCCCGAGATTTTTTCCCCGAGTACCCCCCCCCACCCCGCCCCTTCGGAGGGGGGGGGTAGGTAGAGAAAAAAATCTCGCCTGCCCTAAATGTAATTTCTGGGAACGCCACTGTGTTGGAACACAATAAAGTGTGGGGCTTCTGTTACTCCTCACATAGTGCAGTTTAGCCTGTTTGAATTATATATATTATATATATATATATATATTATATTATAAAAATAAAATAAAAATTAATTTTCGACTTTCGACTTCTCCTGTTGGGAGTCGACTTGTGTTAATTAAGTCGACTTAAGTCTAAGTCGACTTTTTAGTGAATGCCCTAGTGTGTGTGTGTGTGTGTGTGTGTGTGTGTGTGTGTGTGTCTGTCTGTGTTTTGTATCTTTATGTACAGTATGTGCAGCCTATAGCATTTTACATCTCACACAAACCCCCCCCCCAAAAGAAAACATTTTCTTGATGTGGAATAAACTTACAGAGAGAAGGATGACACACTAGCCTATTTCACACTATGCAGTAGTAGAGTATAGACTGACAAAAGCTAGCTGCACACATACAGTAACAAACCATCCCACAGAGTCCCCTTGCTCTGTCAACAAACACAGACACACAAATGCTGTCATAAACAGTTACAAACGTACACACACACACACACGTCCTGTGACACCATTATCCTCAGAGAGTATAGCGAGTGTGGCGTTAACGCCACTCCTAACACCATGCTCCAGTGAGCCTTATTTAGGTCTTATCTGGGCCACAGGCAAAAAATCTGTCCCTTCAATGCTTCCGCCCCTCCTGCCAGACGGAGCCCTTAAGTCTCTCTCCTCCTCCACTCCATCGCTCCATCAGCCCCTCCACTGAGAAGAGGGCATGCAGAGACACACATTACTTCACACACATAATAGATTTCTTTTTTTTTTACCACTGCTGAGATCTGCTTACAAAGAGCCTACAGGTAAAAATGCGACAACGCCACGCTAGCTAATCCTGGATGGCAATAATGTTTCCGGTTGAAGGTGAGGGGTGGGGGAAACAATTAAGAGAGTGTTGCAGTAATCACGCCGTAATGGCTTCAGCTAAAAGCCGGTGCACAGTGACGGGTCCATTTGGTTACATTTGTACACTCTCTTGAGTTAAATGAACACTGAGGATTTGACTGGGTGGAAGGTTGTCTGAACACATGGTGAAGTATCAATGGTTGGCGTTTTTACGGCGTGGGACCTATAGGGGGCGAGCCGCCTAAAAGAAACTCTGTGTCTGGATGTAATATCGGATATCGCGTCATAAAAGAACTGTGTTTCAAAAAGAAACAAATGAGCATGGCAGTTTGACTCATATATGAAGCATCAACTGACGGCGAAAAAACGCCAACGTTACCGCCGCCGAATTAATTACATTTTCGCCAGAAACAGAATGTATAAAATATGAGTGACTGACTGTCGTAAACAACACAGAGCCACCTCCCTGACAATAGCGCCCGGACAGTTTGTTTATTTTTGGACCACAATTCTTATATGAGACGATTCAAAGATGACCCAATGTTATTCTCCATAGAGAAATTGGCTTAATAGGATCTACAATAGCACTACACTTGGAAATTCCCAGCCCACATTTCCGTAGCCACATTCACTGCAATGGCACACAAGTTCCAATTGCAACATTGAGCGCTGTTTGTTATTTGTTTTTTAAATGCACTTTGAGAAACAAATACATACAGTAATGAATGTTCAAGTAATCTGTAAAACAAGGCATAAAATCCTTGTTTACCATCTGTTTTCACGAGCTCGTTTTTTGACTCCTAATGCATTTATTTTATGAGCAATACCAAATAATATAGTTGGAGTAGCATAGCGTCCCTTCAAAATATGTTCTGTTACTTAATAAATCAAGTTAGTATTTGTTTATTCTTGAGCTGATTGAGGGCTCCAAATTGCTTCAAATATAGAAAGTGGCTAGAAGGCAGTCCCATGCGTCAATTGCATAATTAGCTGAGCTGCCTTAGTAAATCAGACATTTATTCCACGCACCTTCAGTGCAGATTGCACTTAAGGCACAGGGCAATTTGCACTGTGCTTTTGAGGTATGTAAATCTGCCCCTCAGAGAGAAATTAGCAGGCATTTTTCTAAAGGGAAAGTAAAGGAAAAAAGAAAAAATAATAAGTTCATTTAAAATTGGACACCTCACTGCGTATGTATATAGAATAAGTCATGCCATTAAAGTGTTTATCTGCGATGTCTCCTCTAAGTGGAAGGCAATATTCTGAAGCTTTTACGTCTTTAGAGCAGCAAACAAAAGATTGATCGGATTCGGCAAACACAGCGAGTACACGGAGCACACAAAATGGAGAACAGGCAGAAAAAGATGAAATATTAAAAAGTAGGTGAAGAGGAAATGAAGGGAACACAGAGAGAAATTGGAAAGAGACGCGTGAGAGAGATGGAGAGAAAATTACTTTCGACTTGAATGGGAGATGAGAGCAAAGGGAAGGCTGGATTATCAAATGTGTATCTGTGTGTGTGTGTGTGTGTGTGTGTGTGTGTGTGTGTGTGCGTGCGTGCGTGCGTGCATGAATTGTGTAAATATATGCATGCGTGTTTTGACCGTGCCATTCACTAAAGTGAGGAGGGAGATTCTTGTATTTCAGCATGACACTCATGGACCGACAATACATACATCAAAGTTTAGATTTTACAGATACTGTAGCACTAGAAGGAAGAATCTCTCTCTCTCTCTCTCTCTCTCTCTCTCTCTCTCTCTCTCTCTCTCTCTCTCTCTCTCTCTCTCTCTCTCTCTCTCTCTCTCTCTCTCTCTCTCTCTCTCTCTCTCTCTCTCTCTCTCTCTCTCTCTCTCTCTCTCTCTCTCTCTCTCTCTCTCTCTCTCTCTCTCTCTCTCTCTCCCTCTCCCCTCCCCCCCCCCCCCACACACATACACACACGCACATCCAATACAACACACTGTACATGCAGAAACGTGTTCACATATACTGGCCCCTATCTTCTTCTTTTGGACTGTCCCTATTTTTTTCCATGTCTATTACTCACATCTGTTCTACGTTTCTGAGCATGTTTTTTCCTTTTCTTTTCTCTTTTTCAATTCTCTTCATCTTCCCTCGCTTGTTACTTTCAAGCGCAGAGAGAGCTGAACGGTTTCTCTATCCCACCAGAGAGTCAATATACAACAGAGCCCAGAGGTCCAGGCATGGGAAAGGATGAGCAGAGTGGTACAACATGTCGATCCATAATGGATTTTCCTCTCTCTTTCAATGTCTTTCTGTAGGAAGACACGGCTCGGATGCCCACTGGCACAACATGAGAGGAAGAGGAAGGAGAGAAGGTGGGTGAGTGTGAGAGAGAGGGTAATGGAAAGGGAGAGGAGGAAAGGGTAAGACAAAAAGACAGACAGAAAGGGAAACAAAATGACAGAAAAGGAAGGAAGAAGAGAGAGATCCAAGCTTCTTCCTCAAAATGGTGTGTTAAAATAAATAAATGAATAATTAAATACTAATCCCTGAAGAATATTTCTTTGATCCCTGATGCTTCCCCAAGATGTGAATTTAACAACATGGCATGGCAGTGAAACAAATGCAGCTCATTAACGAAGCCAGCCAACGGGCCAGGTTCATCAGATCAAACCTTTTAAAATCATCTGTCAAGTAACGTCCTTTAGGAGATTATTACACAAACAAAAATGGATGCATCACTGAAATGCTTCACTGCCACTTGCAATGGAGCGACACAAGAAAATCAAAGACCACGGAGGAGCACCCGTTTCTGGTTTATTCTTAGTTGTGTACCGGTGGCACGCACGGAAAACACCTGTCATGCAGCGGCGTGTTGTGAGCTTGTAGAGCGGCGGCGCAACACCTTTGCGCAACTAGACATAAATTCCCGCTTCTGTGGCCACTGGCCAGAGATATACTTCTTTTGTGTCATGATATCATGCACATAGTGTCATGAGCTGCAACTGGTTTACTTTTGAGTGGATATATTATACTCACACTCACACACACACTCCCTGTTTTATATGGCCAGGGCATACAGATTAACACAGTAACACTGTTTAATGATGTGAAATTGTATGGGTGAAACTCTTAAAATATATACACGCCTCTCCCGAAGTCTCATGCAACAAAGTTATCACGCACCATTAACACATCCACTGCCAGGCCCGTAGTCCTACGGGCCGTTAAATCCAACCGTTAACTGCCGTTCCCGTAGTCCTACGGGGCGGGTGTTTTCCCATGTTAAATCGTGCAGGTGCAGATTCCGGATTTTTTTTGCACTTCCGGTCCGCCAGGGGGCGGACCGGAAACGAAATAATACTGTTTCCGGTTTTTCTCCCGCCTCCGTTTCCTGTCTAGCGGTCAACTTTGGACGCCATTATCTCTGGCTTGTTGTTTTTCTCACCACATCCACCATTTTAGCGTTTTCCTCTCGTTCTCCAGAATGCAGTGTCGGATCGCCGCACGGTTTTCAGCGTTTTGTTCGGTCGGGTCCCGTGTTTGTGTCGAACCAAATGAACGCGGATTTTAAACGGATTTAGCGGGGCCTATGACGGAATCAAAAAAACAAAAAAGGTAAGAAATAGCGTGGCACTACGATGGACGTTCTGAGATTAGCCGATGGCAGTCAATGTGTTAACAGGAATGTATGGCAGACTGGGTTTGTTTACAATGTTTGTTTGCATCCAGATGAGATGGATTTTATACTGCTAGAAGCTCTGAGGCAACACACACACACACACACACACACACACGTTGACCTTGGACACCATCACAGTATCCACAAAGCCAGTCTCTTACAGATTGTCCCAGGAGAATGTCTAGATAAAGTTGACTACTGAGGATATCACTAATTAGTCTTTTGGCTCTTCCCCAGTACTTTTATCCGTGGGTCCTGTCACACACTTCTATATCAGTGGTTATCAAAGTGGGACCCTCAGGGGTCCTTGCGAGGGTTCCAGGGGTTCCCCAGCTAAATGTGTTCATATAGCATAAAACTGTGTTTCCACTTTAAACCTAGATATACAAGCTCCTAACGTGTTGTGGTGTGACGTGGCGCGTTGTGAGCTTGTAGATCTGCCGTTTTCAAAATATCAAATGTCTAGAAAATGTTTTGAAAATGTGTGGATATTTTTGGAAACATTTTAACAACACAAATCTTGTATGGGGGTCCCTGGCTTCTTCCAACTACAAAGGCAGCGTATTAGCCACAAGATTTTATTCCACAGCGAGTCTGCCACCACCACTCCACAACAACA